>NC_091126.1:90805132-91116069 GCF_040183065.1 Periplaneta americana
AAATTCACTATGTGTGTAATGCAACAAACTAAAAAATATTCAGAAGATTTTCTGTAATCTACGAATAAAATTATTACCAACTGAGTAATAAAGGTGTCCTATACGAACACTACTCGTATGCCTGCACCAACATATGCCTAGCAACTAGAAGTGCACCGCACCAGCTGACTGCGAGTCAACTCGTCCATTGATCCAGTACCTGACTCACTGTTCCTTTGTCTTCAACAAACTGGCCATGGTGGTATCAATGGCCTTCGATAAATTTGTCCAGCCAGTACCAAATATGTATGGAAAGGAGACACTCGACAAACTGCTTATGTACAATACTGGACCTAAGTTATGCTAAAAATGGTAAAAAATTAGTTGGCTCACCCCGATATTCCAAACATGAATGTCAAAATGATAACTTGCATGTAAAATGCATAACAAATGGCCAATGATGTCATTGTATGAACATGGAATCATGCACAAACATGTAAAATTTGCTTGTAACAAATATTTTTTTTTTCATTTTTACATAGTTAACGATGCATACTTTCTCTCATTTAAAGTTTTGTTTCGTAAAAAGGAAAAAAAAAAAAAAATATGTACAGAGCTCTCCAGGAAAACTATTAAGAATGTTAGTGTTGGAATTGCCTTTATAATATTTACAATGTAAACCTTTGGCGTGAGATCCTCACGTCACATGCAAGCTAAATGCTACCAAAGGTCTACCAACAGTCAAACACATTATGCTTATGCAAGAGAATTTGTCAAAATATTAACTCAGATAATTAATAAGATACTACTACTACTATATCTTATTATTCTCTGTTATTTATATATTTATAATATATACATGTTAATATGTATACTGGCGTGCCCAGACGTGAATTGCTGTGCAATCTGCACAATGGATGTTTGGTTTCCTGGGGCAACCAATCACAGGCGGAGCTCAGTCATGGTACAAACTCAAAATGCGCCCTAATAAGATCAACAATATTGTTACAACTACACAGCTACAAGTCTAAAACCAACTGCCACCTCCGAACTTGCTGGTGAGACCTCCAATACCCTTGCCGAACATGTTGCCCACTCGTCCCACTACGTTGGTCGTGACATTAGTGATCTTGGCCACGTAGTTACCATCTTCTCCCAGGGTCTCCCTAATGGTAACTTTCGGTTTACTCCGGTCCCCGTCATCTTCAATGCCCGTTTCTGGGTATCCCCTGTGCAAGAGAGTATAATTTGAATACATTATAAGTACCTCATACGATATTATGATGTTGTGGGTCCTGTACCATGACTTACTCTGAGTCTTCATTGTCCCGTCGAGTGCTCATTGTGAGTGCACATGTGGCTTCTTCAGTTTGCATGCGTTGAGAGATAGTCTGGTATGTTTTCGAGTTCAGTTTATCTTCCATAACTCCTTGAAGTTCGAAGTCCGAATAGAGTTTCTGAAACAGGAAGAATATTATTCCTTGAGTATTGTAGCATTGTGCTTCAGTGGCTCTCCTTAATATATTAATGGATAGTTTTATTGCTTTCTTATATTCGGTGTTGTAGTCAAGGAGTATACCATCATTAGTCTGTTCTGTTTCACGTATGTCCTTTACTCTCCAAGAAGTTATATTTCGAACGTTAGTTTTATTCTTGTTAATTATGTCGGCAAATTTAGAGCAACAGATTTAAGGACAGGGGTAACCAAGAGGCAGACCTCACTCCGAATCTGAACCGCAGAGTCAGTCTTTCTGGACTGGTTAAACAAAAAGTAAAAACTAAAATTTTCCTCGTGAAGTCAATTACTGCTCTGCTCACTCAGAGTCATGTGATCTGCTGAGTGCTGCCTGCTGGATCATATGACTTAATAAATAAGCATGCAGACACCTCTATGATCAGTTCAGTTATCATATCACATCGCAGCTATTATTATAATAAAATCGTTCAATTAATATCCAAGCAGCAGGCTTTGTGTTGGATATATGTTTTGTGCACACATCAATACTTGTAATGTCAAGCAGTGTTGTCATATTTTCGTTGTAAAGATTATTCCTAGTTACAATTATTTTTATGCCGACATCAGTACATCAATTGCTATCACCACCATCCACAGTGAATAAATTTTAAGCTGTAAGATGACTTTTAATTCAAATTGAAATTAAAATTACTAACCTTTCTTTCTCGTCATCAATCAACTTGAGATATGACAATGTTGTTATACAGTGTGTCTAGAGTTAGAGTCGACAGTAGCAGTGGTGGCGACCTTGAACTGGGCAAAAGTTGCCGCACCTACTGCCAGATATTGACCACTCTATATCTAGACACACTGTATACTCCACATGAAGTAAATATTGGTACGGTAATTTCCCATAACTATGGTCCAGGCACCCAACTATGGTCCAAAACGCATTATGTACTACTTAGTCCCCCAAGGGTTCGGTGTTTGCCATTTAAGGCGCCAATGTGATGGAATTACGTTCTGCATAGATGCTTCTATCTACCATTACACGTGGCAATGATATGGATGCTTAACAAGGTCAGTGTGCATCGTTCTACTAAAAGTGTGAAGACACGAAATCATTCAGTTTGTGATTGTTTTATTAAGCTCTCCTCTGTAGAACTGGTACATTGTAGATATATGATTCTTAGTACAATTAAACCTGGCTATATAGTGTTTACTTTCACGTAATAATTACACTGGCAGAGGTTAAGGACTCTGCGTGAAAAATGTTTAACCTCAAGGCTACAAGTCAGTCCTCAACTATGTACAGTAGCGTGCAAATTAATCTGAACATGACATATTTTTACATCTTCTGTCATTGTTGGCCTCACAGCTGCTCATACCGCTTTAATTGACATCTGTAGTACGTGTAATTCCATTGTTGAAGGTCTGTCATTATTTTTTTTATAATAAGTGACATTTTGCCTGTCGTTTTGTACTTATAATAAGCATTTCAGTTGTGTTGAAGATTTAATACTGCAATCCTGTGTACATTCTGTCGTCTTCACAAATGGATACAACTCCATGAAAATGGTCTAAAATTATAACATTAGCAGAGCATTCTTCTATGACACAGAGGAAAATTGCTTCAGAATGTCACATCGGTTTGGCTACTGTTAATTCGATCATAAAATGACACAGGGAGACTGGATCCATCACACCCCAGAAAAAAGGAAACTGTGGCCGGAAAAGGAAGATTTCACCTGCAGATGATCGTTTAATTGTCAGGAAAAGTAAATTAAATCCTACACTAACTGCTGTCGACTTAACCCGCGAGTTAATGGCTACCACTGGCGCGAATATTCACGTCACAACAGTGTGGCATAGGCTTTTGGAAGCTGGACGAAGGGCTCGTAAGCCTATTAAGAAGCAACTGCTAACCCCTGTTATGTGCAAAAAACGCTTAATGTGGGCAAAATTACATCAACACTGGACAGTGAATGACTGGAAGAATGTACTTTTTTCCGATGAGTCTCATTTCAAGGTCCACGGTTACCGTGTTCCTTACGTACGGAAAGGATCCGAAAAAGTAACAGCAGCTCATCTCCAACAAGCACCAAATACCCCCCTAAAGTAATGTTTTGGGGTTGTTTTACACATGAAGGGCCTGGAGCATTAATACCTATCAAGGGAATGATGAATTCTGACAAATATATTCACTTATTGGAAACCAGAATCGTACCCCAGCTACAAAAATCATTTCCGGATGGCAGAGGTGTGTTCCAACAAGACCTAGCACCTTGCCATACGTCTCGAAAAACTACAGAATTCTTCAACAAGAAGAATATTCAGGTACTCCCCTGGCCAGGCAACTCACCCGACATCAACCCCATTGAGAACTTGCAAAAGAAGAATGCAAAAAATGGATTGTTCTACAAAGGAGAAGATGATTTCTGCCCTCAATGGTATATGGTTTCACGATGAAGAAATGAAGAATATTTGTGGGAAATTAGTGGAATCCATGCCAAATCATCTCAGAGCTGTTATTAGGAACAAGGGAGGCCACATAGATTACTAAGGTATGTCTTAGATCCTTTTTTTTATCCCGTTTGAGTGTTTTGTATAAGTAATTACGTTGTTTGGATTAATTTGCACGCTACTGTACTACATTTTTTTCGTGGACCATAGTTGTATTTCATTTTGAAATACTTGTTTCAATAAAATTTGATCAATGTGATTATTTACTTCTGCAAATACGGTATCGCAGTATATTCTAAAACACCATTTAACATTATAGTCAAGTAAACAAAGAAATAGGCTGTTCCAGCATCAATGGTACTAGAACAAATGATGGTCCGGTAAAACGAAAACTTCAGGGTAGAAGGAAAACAACCGTCCCTGTAAGTGACTATGAGAGTGATGAAATTGAATTGGATACAGATTATGATGTTTCCGGTGTACTCTCCATATTTACAGACAGTGAGTCAGATATGGAAAAGAAGACGAAATCTGTTAAATTAATGCTAAAGGCACATTGTTATATGGTAGTTACTTATGAGGAGGAATTGCGGCCAGGGAAAGTTTTGGAAGTGAAGAACAATGGAGCTGTTGTTTCGTGTATAGTAAGAAGCTGCAATTACTGAGGTGGCGAGAAATGGAAGACATTTTATTCTATAGAAAGGAAAATATAATAAAACAAATTGAAGACCTCCAAATGCGTCTCGAAAAAGAGAGATCTATTTTCAATTTCATATTTACAAGAGAATTGGAGATTCAAAGGATCGAAATAAGCCTAATGAATGTAGTTCTCAGTACGATAAATAAACATTATCAGTGAATTTATTTGCATAATATTTTGCTAAGAATGTGTTTATTTTGATACCATACTTTTGTTCTTTAATATACACTCACCTGCGAAAAAACTGGGGCCAACTACATTTTCTTTAAAATTTTTTAAAATTGTAGGATTTTTTAAATAATTGTAGGTGTGCTGAGGTACATTTAGTTATTCATTTATTTTGTGATACGTAACAATGTAATACTGAATACATAATAGCCAACAATGATCTGAAAAGAAGATTTGTTCTTCTTGTAATATTGTCTGTAAACTTCTCGGACTCATTTCGAGCTAAGCTGAAGATGTCTACAGACTGGTAAGCTCTTTTGAGGCAGTATTGGAGTACTTCATTGTATATTAATGTCACTAAGTCCTACCAATTCAGCAAAAGTGTTGCATTGATAGAAGCTGGGAATAGTCAGTGTTATGTGGCTGAAGTTCTTGGGATTCCTCGATCGACCATACAACAAGTGTACCATCGCTTTAGAGAGGCAGGAGATTATTCCAGGAGACCCGGTTCAGGGAGAAAACGAGTAACTTCGGCTCGTGACGACCATTTTATTGTCCTAAACACATTAAAAAATTGCCATTCCACAGCTATTGAGACCAGAAGAGCCTTCCAGAGAATAAGACAAGTTAATATGAGCGAGAGAACTGTACGAGGACGTCTGGATGAATGTGGGCTGATTCCAGAAGACCAGCTAAAGGCCCAGAATTGCTCCAGCAACATCATGTTGAACGATTACGTTTTGCTCACAATCATGCTAATTGGAATCTGGGAGAGCGGCGACAAGTGCTCTTCACAGATGAATCGAGATTTAGTTTACAAATGGACGTGAAAGAGTGTGGAGAAGAGAAGGAGAACGTTTTTCTTCATGTAACTTCAGTTCACGTGTCAGTTTCCAAGGTGGATCAGTAATGGTATGGGGTAGCATTTCGTATGAAGCTTACACAGAACTTGTGTTCATTAATGGAGCTGCTTTGACTGCTCCAAGATACATCGAAGAAGGTCTAATTTAACATGTGGTACCATATGCCCCACTCATTGTTGGAAAGTTCCTGTTAATGCATGACAATGCTGGCCCTCATGCTACAAGAATCGTGGATGAGTTCCTTCACGACGTTGGATTGAATAGGATGACATGGCCAGCAAGAAGTCCTGACATAAACCCTATTGAACATGTGTGGAGCATGCTAGGGAAGCGAGTTAGAAGTCGTCTAACTCCTCACAGCAACTTACAGCAGCTCCGAAATGTTCTAAGTAAAGAATGGAATAGAATCGACCAGACTGACACCCAGAATCTGATCGAAGGGTTGAATTGGTGAATGGTAACAGTCATACAGTCACGGGGAGGCAATACCCGCTATTACCAACATCTGGGTGGCCACAAAATCAGTTGAACATTTGGAAGAAAATTGATATAATTTGTAAGTTCTTTTTTCTGGGAAGCAATGTTTTCTTCATTTCATAAAGGATTTTCTGATTCTCGCCTCATAAAAAATTGAGAAACTTTAGGTTGCCCATCTTTTTTTGCCGGTGAGTGTACTTGTTCATTATTGCAGAAAAATGACTTTCAGATTTCACTTGTTTATTGAGTGTTTATGTAATGTCTACTAATAACAAGAATCCATGTACTTTTCATTTATTTTTAATATTTCTGTGCTAGATTATGTTTCAACCCTTAAATTAGAAACTCAATGTATTGATTTACGAATAATTACAGCTCCAGCTATAGTCCATTCATGCTTTCAAGCATGAATATATGAGTGGACCATAGTTGGGCAACTCAGAATACAACTATGTACCAATGCTTATTATTTTTTTAACACTTGTAATTAAATAATTTCAAACACATATGTCAATATTCATTTAATATAAACTTACAAGAGTCTGAAGCCAAGGATGAATAGTACTGAATATATAAAGAAAAATGTGACAAATGTGGACCATAGTTAGGGGAAACTACGGTACATCAATTAAAAATGCTAAAGCATCATTGGTAGATGTATGTTACCGCTCCTTGTGATTGAAGTGGCATCTGAGGATGCCTAATAAAGAAACAAACTCTTATCTTATCTCTTCAAAGGAAAGTGTCGTCTTTGACATTGGCTGGGTATTAATTGAATGCTGTGATCATACACGTTTTAAGTTGTTTATGAGGAACTATAATTTCAGTAATTAGATTATTATTTGTGGTCATTAGCGTGTAAAATATAGTGTGAATTATAGATGCCAAAAGAAGAATGGTAGATTGTGAAAATATACAGTTTTAGCAAAATGGACTGATTTATAAGTATTCACATTATCTAATCATCTTGGAGCTATACACTGTTTAACTTGTCACCAAACTTTTGCAGCAATCAAGAGTTATAATATAAAAGAGCACTATAACACTAAGCATAAATCATTTGCAGAAAAGTATCTTGTTGGTAGTAGCCTTAGAAAACCTAAGAATTATATCTTACGAAATATTCCACAGCTACACAGGTTACGAGTCAATGATCTATGATGGAACAAGAAAAGTTTACCAAGTCTCTTCTATATGCATTTCTTGGATTCTGGGAAAGCATATGAAGCCTTTTACCAATGCAGATTTAGTTAAGAGTGTATGATTACTGTTGCAAGGACATTCTTGAAAACAAAAAGAAGATATTATTGGAACTATCTAAAGTGTACCAGTGTCAGCTTCTAGAAGCACAAGAAATACACATGTGTTATCTAAACAAAATTAAATTAAAATAAAGGATGCTTCAAAAGTCACACCACATATGCATTTGCAGTGGGTGAATCCTATGATATTTCAGACACCACTCAGTTACTAATATTTTTGCGTTACTTCGATGCAAAAAGGGAAGAATTTTTGGAGGAGTTACTGAGTGCTTCGGTCTTACAAGAGATTACAATGGGTGAGGACTTGTATAAAGCTCTTATTCGAGTGATATATACATGAACTAGATTTACACAACTGAGAATGCACTAGCCATGATAAGTACAAATAATTAAGGCTTAGTTCAGAGACTCAAAAATTCACAATCCAAATGTGATAACATATCATTGCATTTTTCAACCACCAGAGTGTTTTGTGTTGCAAACTAAATCCCGAACTCCAAACAGTGGCGCAACATTTAATCAATACAGTTAACCTTATTTCTGCTATATCATCATCATCATCATCATCGGAATTTCAAATCATTGCTTGAAGAAGTGAATGCTGAATACGACGATTTATTGTTGCATAACATTGTACACTGGCTCGCAAAACTTTTGTCCTATGAAATAATGTGGAAGTGAACTTTGTGAGATATTATGTTGGCAATATGTCTACATACCCCACTTCACATGTCGTCCTGGGAAGGGAGGTATTTGAACTCTGAGTTGCAGGTAGGCTATATACCTAGCTAATCGAACCAAAGACAACCTTTTACAGCAATAACGGTATATGTAATCAAGGAAATATAACACTGAGTCTAATTTGCACAGAAATATTTAAAACGAGTTATTTATTTCTCTTGAGTATTATATAATATTCTAGGAAAATTTTTCATCTTCCTTGTACGTAAAAATACCATGTTGGATCAAACATAGAATAGATCACATCGCATTTTGACAAGAATATTATGAATATCCATGGGAAAATGTAATATTTTCAGACTAAAAGATTTTCTCAAACACTAGTCATAGGCCTATTCAGGTATTTCATCCTATTGAGTCCACAAGGTTCCAGCCAGAATTATGTAACATCCATACAACGCAGTGGACGTATTTCTGTCGCTGTTTGGGGATGGATTTCCAGGCTTGCGGAGGAACTCTGTGTAAAATTGAAGAGAATTTGACTTCCCAGCAATATATCCACATACTGGGAAATAGTCTACTGTATGGTACTGTATGGTTGCAACCTGATATAATTATATTTTTTTCAACAGGACAATTCCTCCATCTACACATCTTTGTTGTATCAGATATGCTTCCAATATCATGTTTGGTGTTGAAAGCACAGACATTTGCTACTTCTATTTGCTTTGCTTATTTCTTAGTTCGTTATCCACATTTTCGTTCCATTACTATGTGAGAGTAATATGCAAACCTTTTTTTTAATGTGAGCAAAATATAAATAATTAAACTGGTGTATCCTACGGGATATAATTGACAATCAAGTTTTAAATTATACACATACCCATAAAAATTTTTCTTAAAATTATTTATCCCATTTTTTTAAATATTAATCTATTGATTGTTAGTGCCATCTTTAATCAATGTAATTTTATTAGCGTAGTATTACCATTACAACAGTGAAAGAAAAGTAAGCTATAGGCGCATTACAACGCAAAGAACCGTGGCGTGAGCAGGAGCTACAAAATGCCATGTTTATTAAATTTATCTACATCACTAGACAGCTAAGCAAACATATTCTCTCTAAGTTTACTAAGTAGCTTGGTCCAACCTTTCTGTTGTGAGGAGTGGTGGTTTGTTACTTGCGGGGAGACTATCTGACGCTTATGCTACTGTCCTAGAGTGAGTACAAACTTAAGAACGAGAAAAACTGTACAGTATATCGGACAAAAGTTTTGCGAGCCA
Organism: Periplaneta americana; assembly: GCF_040183065.1. Classification (NCBI taxonomy): domain Eukaryota; kingdom Metazoa; phylum Arthropoda; class Insecta; order Blattodea; family Blattidae; genus Periplaneta; species Periplaneta americana. Next base: position 90,814,466 of record NC_091126.1, read on the forward strand.
GTGTACCATGGCTAAGTAAAGGCGCTGTATTGCAAAGGTTTATAACTTTTTTCAGAAATAAAATTTTATCTTATTCCAAACGAATACCTCGAACCAACATTTTCTCCAATAAACTTGATTTTTTCTTAAGTGACTTGGGCAATGAACCATTCCATTTTCCAAATCTGAAGGATTTCATTGGAAACAACAATAAACAGGCTGCAACCGTTTCAGCATGATCATCACATGTTTAAAAGCTGCATTCGAGAAAAGATTTCAGGATTAAAAAAAGGAAACAGAAATGTAGTACAAATTATAACAAATGCTTTTACTTTGGAACCCAACGGTCAATGTAGCAGTGAAGCAGAAGCTGTAGCAAGGAAAGTCCTCTTCACTTAGAGCTCACTGAGCTACAAGATGATGTGGAAAGACAATTAAAAAAGTACTGTACATTCAGTCATTACATATGAAGACATTATTACAAAAACAGCCCTAGTTATTTTTAATGAAACTGATTTAGGGACACATTTTCTACTATTTCAAATGTTTATAGACTCCAAAAATGATTCATGTCAGGTGCAATAGCCACAAGGATAAACACCAGTTGTACGGAAACAGCTGACATGTGTTGTTCTATTTATTTTTATTTTTCTCCTGAAAAATAGGAATTTTGACAAGGATTGTTTTTGTAATAATGTTTTCATATGAACAATTCTGAGTTAAATATGTATCTGGAAATAAATATCCTGAGCTTCAGAAGTTGGTGTTAATGTTATACACTCTTTTCAGTTCAACATGCTTTTCTGAATCTACATTTTCAAAAATGAACTTTATAAAAAATACATTCAGATCACTACTAAAAATGAACACTTAAAAGACTTGATTAAAGTAGCTTGCATTAATTTAGATCAAGATTTTAATGAAATTGTTACATATAAAAAGTGTCGTTTCTCACACTGACAGAATGGGTAGCAGTTTTATTTCTGTAATAAATGTTAAAATGTGTTTTGTGGAATTTATTTAATTAAGTTTAACTGATTAATTTTATGACATTACAAATTTATAAGCACGTATTGTATATCACATTCAGATCAATTCCCTTTACAAAACTTCGTATGTTTATAGCCTGTATCTCTGACTTTCCATAATGTTTTAAAGTGGACCTTGGTTAATCCTAATTGGTGACCCCTGATCTAGGATTATATTTTACATAGTAACAAAACTATAATATATTCACATGGTAACTGCCATGGTAGAGATAATTGACACATGTACTGTCTCATTCAACCTTTATATTATATGTTATTGGTGTTGCAGCAATGGAAGAAAATCCAGCCACTTGGAAGTAGTTTTATGATCGATTTCTGTAAAACTAAGATTAGATACATACACACAGATAGATCGTTATGCAATCATTATATCTGCAAAATGATAGACTTTCATATCAGAAAATTTCTTGTTCTCGGAACTATGTTCTATTTTTAATTTCCTATTTGCTACTGGTACGCGATTGTGGTTTGCATAAGAAGATGTGGGAAACAGACTGTGCAAGGAGGACAGCCAATTAGTAAATGATGGTAATATAGTTTTGGTTTCATTTTATGTCTCATGAAGGTTCGATTTTAATTTACTCCATTTAACAGAGCTTAGAGCAGTGGCCGGCATGTTCCGTGCTCTGTGATGTCATACCATGGATCCGCCACACACTTTGCTTGGCAAACTCTGTATACTGAGCACAGTGTGGAGAGAAGGTTCAACTGAACAGTGGCGGTACAGTGCCTATGCACTGACAGAGCGTGATCCATTCTTCTGAGACAGTGTGGGAACAGCACAATTACAATAAATTTGTATGAAAACAAAACTGTACAACCGTGATAAATCAATGTAACAAAATATTTTGGTTTGTACTTACAATAAAATTAAATTCACAATACAGACAGCTGCAGAAGTGTTCACATATATAAATGAGGCTCTGAAACTGCTCTAAACATGCAAATATAGAAATAAATACTTTAAGCCAGTGATCGGCATAATCAATGGTCTGTGACGTCATCCCTCAGAGCAATCGTGTTCTCTTTTAAGAACATCTGCATTCAGAGCTCTGAGAGCGAAGAATAGCTGATAAGCTTCAATACTGAACTCTACAGTGACGACCTATAGGTCTACATGTAATTTCATGCATATGATTATTTTATACAATTTTGCTCGTTTTTGTTTTCTTTTGGGAGACAAAAATGGTTTTTATATGTAACATTCCTTAGCGTATTTTGGGAAAGCCATTGATTTAATTCCCAATATGCTCAGTCAGTTTAAGAGAGCAGTGTATTATGATAAGAAATGATTGAAATAATTTTAGTTTTATCCTTTAAATGTGTATAAATTTGATCTGAAGAAATGTAACTTTTCATTCAGCAAAAGGAAATTTACAATGTTACATTTGTTCAGATCAAATTTCTGCACATTTAAAGGATAAAATTAAAATTCTTTCAATCAATTATTAATCATAATACACCACTCTCTTAAATTGACTGAGCATATTGGGTATTAAACCAATGGCTTTCGCAAAAATCCTAAGAAATATTTCATATACAATAATTTTTACCTCTATAAGGAAGTAAAAACGAGCACAATTGTATTTAACTTGTTTGTTTGAAATATTTCAAACAATAAGCCCCTGAAATTAATGGCATTACATGCGGGTCATCCTGTATAGATACAATACAACGTATAAATAAAATTAGAACTTAACCAATTCCCCTGAACCACTTATTATACAACTGTAATAGCTTGCCGCTGAGCGAATGCTGTGCTTCTCTTCAGGTGCTCATCTAGTCTGACCTTGCTCCGACATCACAAATGCACAACCTGCCAATCACTGGCTTAGAGTGTAAACTGTGTGGCTATGAAAAATTGATAGTGTATGCTCTCTGCAAATGTTACGACTACAGTACTGCTTACCTTCACGACATGCGCCAGACATGTGCACTGGTATAGGTGTAAAGAGTGGTCTAGTCTTTCAGACAGCCAGTTGCAAAGCAGCTGAATCTGAGCTGTGTACCATTGCTGCAAATGGAAAAGCCACCAGGTTTTTTAACTTCTTTCTAGATATCCATATCGTCTGCATAAGGGGTTGGCAACCTTTTAAGCATGAAGAGCTAGTTTCCAAAATGTGTTTTACTCTTGGGGCACTGAGCAAAATGTTGACTTTTATATTTGAATTTCCATTCCTCTTCTTGATTATTTATTAGTGACAAGTTGGGAATGTACATCTTTTAAACAAAACACAAACTGTAATATCATTTTAAGACATAATTTTAAGTTAAAGAAGCCACGATCACTGCTTCTGAGTCACTGTTCTATGGATTCATAAATAAAACTGAATTTATTTCTGCTATCAACAAAGTGCAATCATTGGCTAGAACAGTTACATAGAGGATGAAATATCTGGAGTTACAATTGAAACATGACTTACAAAGCTGTGAATTTCACTCTCTGCAATTAGATGAATCGACAGACATTTCAAATTCAACAGAGTTATTAGTAATAGTGGTAATGGCGTTTAGCGACTTTTCTGTCAAAGAAGAGTTTCTTAAAGTATGTTCACAGAAAGAACTAGAGGCGAGGACATTTATAATGCCCTTAAAAATTATGTGCAGGAATGTAATATTTTTCTAAAAAAATTGACAGCTACCGGTAATACACAGGATGAAGCTTCTGCATTTATTGGCTGTAAAAATGGATTTGTAGCTTTATGTATGATATACGAATGATCTCATTTTCTATCATGTCACTGCATATCACATCAGCAAGAATTATGTGCGAAAGTCTTTAATTTTAATCATATCATGAACACAGTTGTGAAGATAGTTAATTAAATTAAGGTTGCCTCTTGCAGCACAGGTTGTTTAAGGTACTGTTGGAAGTCGAAGGCACTGATAAATATTTAGTCCTACATACAGAGTTTAGGTGGCTTAGTAGAGTGAAACTGTTAGCAAGAATTATAAGAGTTCTCGAATAAATAAAAATGTTTCTTAATTCAAGAAAAGAACAGTACACATAAATGGTTAATGATATGTGGCTTATGGACCTGGGGTTCCCAACGGACATCATGCTAAAACTGAATAAATTTAACCTACTACTATAAGGTAAAGACCATCACAATTGCAAAAATGATAAAAATATCATTTGTGGAAAGTGAAGCTCGCAAGAAAATCTCTCTCCTACTTTCCAAACTTGAAAATAATAGTGCGGAGTATAGATGAAGTAAATTTAAATACTTTCAACTCATTGCTCTCTGTGAAACTTTCCAAAAATAATTCAGTGAAAGATTCAAAGACTTCTCTGTGCTGGAATCAATAGTGACAATTTTTTCTAACCCTTTTGATACGATTGATGTTAGTACAATGACTCTTTTATTTCAAGGAGCTTAAAAATTGAAGATTCAGATGCTCTTGAAGTGAAAATGACATCTTTTTAAAATTTCATTGCAGTGGTGATAAATTTTGGAACTTGGCAGATAGAAAACTTTCATTCATTGTTGAGAAAGTTTGCCTAGAAACTCCACTTCTACTGTGAATCGGTATTCCCAACCATGAAGCATATTAAGTCATCTTCATAACTGCTTATGTACAGCGATCTCCAGTTCTATTCCTGACTACATCAAGTTCGCTAACGCTATGCACTACCAAGTTTCACATTAATCATTAAGATACTCAAAGTTCGCAATTGGCAGAGTTTTGATGCTTATGCTAATTTCAGTTGTTTATTATGATTCCATTAATATTTTCTTTAATAAGTTTTAAAAGGCGGCCCCTTTGTAACATGCCTCAAAATTTGAGGCTTAAGTATTTAAATCTGAAGAATTCCCTTTTAGTAAGACATGAGAAACTTTCAAGCACGCAACTGCTGCATTTGTCGTTTGCTTGCTTTGTATGGTAAAAACTGACAATTGCGTTTTCAACTTGGCCTTCAAATCACTGACACTTCTTTTTCTAATTTCTGAATCCACAGGGAAACTTCCTTTACAAGGGCTGTGAACTGTATTAAAGTGTCCCTTGAGTTGCTTTTCTGAGAACAGAAACACTGGCGTTACAAAGTAAACACATATATTAATACTGTTATATATTTTACATGAGTAAAACAGAACTGCTGTCATTCATTATTAAAGAGTTAATAAATTCTTTGCCTTGTTAAAATCGCATCACATTAAAACAGAACTCTCCTGTACTTCACAACAAAAAACACTGACAATCGCGGACCGGCCGCAGCCGGCACTATCTTACAGTGTTCCCAATTCCATTTTTGTCAGTCTTTACAGATTATAAAGACAACACTGACGCCATAAGCACTACAACTGTTTACAGATTCAAATTTCGCAGTTAATTATGACTACATAACAAGGAAAGTAAATTTCAAATAATATTCGACAACCTTCAAACGAAACTGTTTAAAAAATATATACAGAATTACAAAATGTGTTATGAGGGTGCCATGGCACCAGCAGGCATTGCGTTGCCGACCCCTGATCTACATCACTGACAATTTTCATCACATACCTCAAAGAAATTTAGAATCCACAGTTCATCATTCACTTTGCTGCGTATCTGATCCATACAGTTTCGGGTGAAGTTTACATATGCTTGTCCCATATCCTTTCCAGACCCGGAAACATTCTGAAAAAGTTTGGAATATGTATTAACTCATTTATTTAACGTCCATTTTAAACTAAATTCTTCTGCAAGTCAGTGGAACTGTAGAAACAGTCCTCTACGGACGAAAGCATTAAGTTCTTAGCTTTCGGATGAACACAGTTGTAATCAGTGTGTGGGTCAGAGGAGATAAGGTAGGTACAGTGTACCGGTATAAACAAATAAAATATAAAGAATGTATTTTAATGGTAATGGCATAAATGAAATTATTTTTTTGCGTATATTTTGAAATGTTCCACAATATCATTCCTATCTTTGTTAGTAGTCTCAAGTGGCTGACACAATGAACCTCTGTATACATAGTATCAAGTTAGACAGGCAGTCAACTATATTTTGCAAGAAACAGTATCCACTAGCAAATCTTGCGCATGCAGCAACTATGCTGCCACTTCATCACAATTTGCCTGCAGTATGACTGAGGTTTTGTAGATATGCCTTTTATACATAGTGTCTCAAGAAATAGTACAGTTGTAAGTGTTCCAAGTAATTCGGTAATGTCAAAAAAGACTCCCTTCAATCTTGATGAGTTAAGCAAGCCTCAATTAAAAAAAAATAACGTGAAGAGTGAAACATTCGAGTAAAATTCTCACTAAAATAAAAAATCAGCACACTTACAGTAGAATTAACGCAACAGGATGGAAAATTTGAAAGGAAATATGAAAGTACGCAGCAAGATTTGCTAGCAGATATTGTTGCTTGCAAAATACAAATGGCTCTCTGTCTAACTTGAGCCTATATAAAGAGGTTCTTGTGTCGTCCACTTGGAGATAACTACTGTCGGTGACTCAGGAGAAGATGAGTGTGAAGTGAGGAGAAAGAGTGATTAATAGATAATGTTTACTACAATATGCAATACCTGTAGTACTAGTAAGTGGAAATAATGTTTCCACTTACTAGTAGTACAAGTATTGCACGTGTTGTCGTAACATTATCTATTAATCACTCTTTCTCCTTACTCCGCACTAGTCTTCTCCTGAGTCACAGACAGTAGTACAGGTGGGAATGATATTTGATATGTTTAAAAAAATATCTAAAAAATAATTCAGTAAAATACACAAAAAATGCAGAACTTATCCATAGGCAAGGTAAAAACAGAATTGTAAACTGTTTAGCAGAAACTACCAGATTGAAGGTATTATAGCATAAGGAAAATATTTCTCGTAACAGACGGATTTTGGAATGTTTAGTTGTTGTGCACCACCTCGGCAAATACAAGTCACAATTCAACGAATACCACGAATATGAAGATTTGCTGAACAGAAATAATTACTTGGAGACATTAAAGTTACTAGCAATGGAAGAAGATTTCATGAAAGGTTGTATGGAAGTAACAGCAGCTTTTAAGGGCATTGAAAATAGCTTAATAATTGAATCCGTGCTGCAGGAATAATGGATAATATTAAAGATAAGCTAGAAAAAATCGAATTTGTTTCTGTCCAAGCAAACGAAATGATAGAGGTTTCCTAAGAGACAAAAATGAATGCAGTTGTGTGGTAGACTGAAATAAAGTGCAAAATAATTTCTAGGGATTTCACTCGTTAATATAATATTGTTATATGATGCAAAAATAATGAAAGGAGTGAAGTTTTTTGTTTGTAACTTGACAGCTTTTCACAAGTTCTTCGACAGATTACATGAGAAGCAGTATTGCAAACCATATTATGCTGAAAACATATTTTACAGGAGAGATAAAAATGAAATACTCCTAAGTTATGAATGAAACATGAAAAAGAGGACCTGAATTTTAAAACTGCATTATCCTGAATTAGATTATATGAAAAATGAAATCACTTTAAAATCAAAATTCATAGAAATTAAGGGGGATATCTTGGACTTAATTCAGTTTGGTCTGTTGGCCATGGTAATTGATATTCTATGCTTGAAAAATGAAAACTAAATACATTTACTTATTCATGTACACCTTTCGACACGGAAAACGATTGCTCTTCTGTAACGTGAATTTGTCTGAGTGTCGTTAAGGTTAATGCGAGATTCACACGGGGAAATATTAAGCATCGAGGTCCGAGGATGAAGTCAAGTCATAGTAGCGACATATGTACTGTATATGTCACGAAAAGACATATTCTTTACGAAGCCTTAGAGCCTTTAGGCCTTAGCAATACAGCTACAAAGACCGAGCTTCGAACCTCTCTATGTAAAATGCACGCATACATGATGATTCCCGAGCTATTGCGAGGTGGGACTTAGTCTTTGAACAGCGACTAATTTCCATGTCAAAAGGTATACATTTTCTTAGAAGGTACAGTATGGAAATAAAATTAAATAAAAAATTGCAACATCTGTTACAGAAACCTTGTTGATTGTGAACTTCATGATTTGCCCATTTCAAACCCTTCCTTCATTGCATTATCCCACAACTTCATCAAGTTCACTCTCAAAAACTGCTGATGTTGCTAGAGTATCTCGAAAATACTTCAAATTATTGTCATTCCTCTAATCATTACCAAATCTTTTTCATAGTAAATTTAACACATTTCGTTTGACTTGTCATTCTGGTTCTCGGTGAAAGGGGCTTCAGTTAGGGACTCAGATGTAAAACTTTTTTTCTTCAAAATAGGTGTTAATGATCTGAAAGAATTATCAGCATGACAAAATTTAATAATTTTCGTCTGCTGCTGAACTGCAGTTGACCACAAGGGTCCAGAATACACATGAATTGTGTTATATAGTTTAAACAATGATACTTACTGTAAAACTGAGGATGGATCCAATCAGGCTGCCCTCGTCATATCTCGACAGCTTGGAGAGAGTAGTTTCCAAGACTGACACAAGCTTGCTGATCATTCCTTGGGTCATATTGGCCGAGGTCTTCTCGATGAGATCATCAATCTTTGTGTGGTACTGATGCTAAAATTTTTCACCAAATTGTAATATTGAGAAAGTAGATTATTAAATATAAATTAGACAAAAAGTTTCTCTCGATATTAATAAAATAACATAAAATGTTATAAAGTGTACATTTTGATTTATGTTTTCTTTTTTTACTCAGTCCTTAATCAGTTTTGAAATTAAATTTCTCACATTCTATTCTCATTTTACAGGTTGCGGTTTTCCAGTAGCATAATTAATTGAGGACCTAACATTCTAAATGTGCTAAGTGTCAAAAACAACTTTCTGAGATAGGCCTATTGATGAAAAACACACTGCGAAATGCACATTGAGATACATACAACACCGTCTTTTGGTGCACGAATGAGTCACTTACAGTTGAGCTACGACAAAGACAATTTAGTACGATATTCTCATAAGGATGTTCCTTCCTTAGATTGAATAAAATTAAATTTGAAAAAAATTGGCATTTAGCACATTTAGAATCTCATGTCTTCAATTGTTAAAAGAAACAATTTAGAGTAATGAGATGAATGGTGAAAATAATATTTTCCAATGAAAGTGCATATTTTTTCTTGAACTGAATTACACAACATTGTTTTCAGTGCTACATACGGTATCTTAGCAAAATCATTAGAACATTTAATAAACTTCTCCGAGAGAAGAAAACTTCTAGAATGCCTTAAGGTAAGTATAGTTAAGTTGATTTGTGAAAGGGATACAGAAACATTGTACATAATTATTTATCGGCCAATAACAATAATTTCAGAGAATGGAAAGATATTTGAAAGAGTGCTGTTAGTTAGGTTAATGGAATTTTTGAGTACCTATGTAGTAATGTTATATGCAAATTTCAACATGGATTTTAAAAAAAAGTTCTACAACAGTGCAACTGAATTTGCAGAAGAAATTATGTTTGAAACTATTTCATACTAGGTTTGTACGAAACATGTCCCATAATTTTGCTTTCAAAATAATGGTAGGCCTACTACAAAAAAAAGTGCAGTGAAATATGATGAACTTGAGGATCTGTATATGGATCCATACAGTATAAATGATATATTGAGTTCAGATATCATCTTCTAGGAGATGGTACAACAAATTATTGTTGGGGTAAAAGGGGAGCAGAATGTGGTTGTAATTCTGATAATAATATAACAGAATATTCTGAAGCAATCAATTTGACATGACATGGGAAAAACAAAACTGATAAAATCTGAACATGCTAAGAGAAATGAACAACGAAATAAACTTCACTGTAAATAATGAAATTATAAAAAAAAGGTAATGTCAGTTTCTGGAGATATGGATAGATAAAAACCTAATTTGGACTGGTCACATACAATATGACAATATGTATGCAATGAAATTAGAAAATTTATTTATTTATTTATTGACATACCTATTTCAAAGACTTTTTATACCAAAATATTGAGTATTATCTACTATGGTGTAATGTTCTATCTGCTGTAGAGTATAGAAATTAGAGCAAGTACAGCAATATCACACATACATTGCTACGCATTTGTTGTACAAAATAAATGCATCACAATAATGTACAGAGTTTACAGTTTAAAAGTTCGCCATACACATGGCCCTTCCTGTCTGAAATAAATGGGCAGGGATGGCAGAGTATAGGGCTTGAAAATGTTATGATCAGTTGCGTTGTGTGTGTCATTCGAGCACAAAGATTTCAACTTGCCATTCTCGAAGTAATTTATTCTAATACATTCTGCAGTTAGGCCCCCTCAAGATGTAGAATTGAATTCTTAATTAAAAAGTCTGAAATAATAGGATCAGTTTTAGATAAAAACTACATTTGTAGATTGGCATTATGAACAAAAGGAAATCACTTCCAAAACAGTGAAAAAACTAAATGTAGCAATCCAGCACATACTACTGTTAAATTACTGTAACTTCAGCCCTACCGAATTATAGAAGTGAAAGGAGAATAAATAGCCTAACATATTTTTATGGAGAAAAATTCACACTCGTATATTGAAATGATTCTGAACCAGTTTATGAGTAACTAACAGAAGAGGAAAGATTGTATGGTTGGTTCAACAGGAATTAGCTACTGCTCACACAGCTCTTAATTCCAAAGCTGCAGTAAGTGCGGTGTCTGATGACAGTGATTGCTGATAATAATGTGTCCTGATCGAATCTCGCATCTAATGCTGTGCGACTTTCGTAAGTGGGATAGTTTGAAAGTACATATTGAAGAAACCCCATAAACTGGAGAAATTAAAAGACAGTATCCACCGCCAGACTGAAACACTGCTCCAAAAATGGAAAAATTGTGTTTTCAAAAGATACAACATTTATTTGGTACAGTGAGGGTAACATTTCTAACAATATCTATGAGTTAAACTGAACACAGTTAATTTAACAGCATCAGTGTAACCTTCGTGTTGCTGGTTCATCCCCAACTGGTTAGATAAGATGTGAAAAGCCGTGTGCATGTCGAACATTTAAATTGTAAATCCTCTACAACTTGTATCACAGAGAATCTTGGTGGAAATTTCTTCATTGAGAGTTTCAGACTAAGGACTGCTGACAAAGATGCATATGTGATGACATGATGAGTTTAGATTCCAACACCACTAAAGCTACTTACAGGCATGCATTCTTAAAGAGGGCTTAAGAATTTATCTAATTAATAAAATGTCCCTATACCGGTACTCTTCAACATATGACTAAATACTTCAATGGAATTGCACTCATATTCTTATGACAGCTAATATACATTATTATAATTATTATTATGCATTTATTTTTAGAAATATTATTTAATGACAAATACACATTCCCTCATGGAATTTTACTGTCATCAATGCAAAATTTCGTCTGAAAAAAACACGATGCATATTATTGTACTACTGTTGTTAGCTGATTGAAAGGCAATAAATGTTAAATATTACATTACTGAATGAAGGATTTGGTGTGGTATTACATTGATGAGTGTAAAGTTGATCAGAATTTTTGTGAAGAAACATTTGGAAAATTAGATATCGCAATCTTACGCCTACTGATGGAGTTACCGTGAAAATACGAGGCGCATCCAGAAAGTTAGTTTCCCTATTTAAAAAAAAAAAAAAAAGAACACACGCTTTCAGGAAAACATTTATTGACAACAGGTACAGCAATGTTTCAGCTATTTTTCAACATAGCCACCATCAGAATTGAGACACTTGTCGTATCGTGGGATCAACTTTTGTATCCCTCTGTCATAGAACTCTGCTGCCTGTGAATGGAACCAACATGTAACAGACGTCTTCAGCTCTTCGTCATTGCCAAAACGCTCACCGGAGGATAGGAATTTCTTGAGGTGCAAGAAAACGTGAAAATCGCTGGGAGCAAGATCAGGACTGTAGGGTGGTCGATGAAACAACTCCCAGCCAAATTCCGTCAAAACAGCTGCTGTGCGCCGAGCCATATATGGACGAGCATTGTCATGGAGGAGCACAACACCTGCAGTAAGCATTCCACGCCTCTTGTTTTGAATGGCACGTCGCAATTTTCGCAGTGTTTCACAGTAACGGTCAGCGTTCACTGTTTCACCTCTTGGAAGGAAGTCAATGAGCAGAATGCCCTTCCTGCCCCAGAACACCGTGCACATCACTTTCCGTACCGACAGCGTCTGTTTGAATTTCGTCCTGACCAGAGATCCACTATGCCGCCAATGCATTGACTGCTGCTTGGTTTCCGGGGTGAAGTGCGAAATCCAAGTCTCATCGCCCGTGACAATCCTGTCAAGGAACTCGTGGCCATCATCGTGATACCGTTGCAGAAATGTCAGTGCTGCTCCTAAACATTACATTTTGTGTTGGGGTGTCAGGTTTTTTGGCACCCACCTGGCACACACTTTTTTGAACAGCAGGTGCTTAGTGACAATCTCATGCAACAAGGATCGCGATATCTGCGGAAAATGGCTGCTCAGCTCCGTAATCGTGAAGCGACGGTTCTCCATGATGCACTGCCGCACTAGCTCAACACGATCATCATTGATGAGGGACGGTCACCCACTGCGCTCTTCATCATGGACACTTTGACGACCTTCGGAAATCTGCCTACACCAGCGACGCACCATCTGCTTACTCATGATGTTCAGCCCATAGACCTGACAGAGCTGCCGATGAATTTCAATTGGCGCAATGCTTTGTGCATTAAAGAACTTTATCACCGACCGAAACTCGCAGGCGGCAGGAGAAGGAATAAGAGCTTCCATTTCGGACCACTGCTGCAACGCTACTGACACCAGGCAGGACCTGTCCGGCTGGCATATGATTGATACGTCATAGATCTGTTACGCATGCGCAATTGACATGGCTAATTAAGTTTACTTTCAAGGGGAAACAATCGGGAAACTTACTTTCTGGATGCGCCTCGTAATTTTAAACAAATGAACTTCTCGTGATACAGACATAGTATAAACTGCCAAAATATTAATGCAACTATGCGCTAAAAAACCTTGGAAAAATACAATTAAGTATGCACTAAACATTTAAAAGCAAAATGACTATGGAACTCTTACAACAAGAGATTCAGATAATTTCCAATTATACTTTTGTTTTTAAAAAATTCTGCTAACAAATATCAAATAATTTCACTTGTCTTAATTCAACTGATTTTGCCATATTGGTAGTTTAAATAGCAAAGATTTTTTTTCCAGGTATTCTTTTGAGAAGGAAACTTTTTTTCAGTTAATACAGGTTTGTATGCTCAAAATGGGCGTTAAACATCACAGGGTGTAACTGGGGAAAACTTAAAAAGTGAGATCCTTGTAAGATCCCAAGTACTTAGCCCAGAGTTCATCTACCCCTTCAACACAGATACCACTTTCTGCAAATGAGTAAGACCACTATTTTGACGTTTTTCAATGCCCTTAGGCAGAAACGGGTAGTGTGCTAGGAGTTCCAGACTCTCCTGCAGACCAGGCAAACAGTGCCCTTCCTTCTAGAGATATTCTCTGGAACTTAAGACCCAACTAATCGTAGTTGTCTGTTTCGGAACTGTGAATAAGCTATTTCGTTTTTTCTCTTGGAGGCTGGCTCAAACCAAGTGCATGAACGACCAAACATACTGGAATGTTTGGCCATACCCATGTGGTTGTGATAATCATCTCTCTGACTTCAAAGAACTTTTCAAAGTGTCACCTTAAAAATGTGTGGGAAACGTGAAAACTGAGAAAATAGTCAATTAACACTAGAACCGCCAGAACTACTTACATACTTACAACCGCTGATGCATTCATTTAGACCATCTCTATTAGTATATTATACATAGTACAGGGCTAAGTAACAAAATAAACAACACTTAATAATACTTAAATGTTCCTCTTATTCTCCTGGCAACTTTACAATACATATAATACTAGTGGCTTCTGCAGCAAATGCTCCAGACTAAGTTCATTAGGTTTAAATAAAGATTTTTCAGATTTATTTTCCAGGCAGAATATCAGATATTTTCCATAATAATGAAACATACTCCACGAAAGATGTAACATTGAAAGTAACGTAATAACTCAATGAAGTGTAACCTTGTCAAAAATTTTCTGTTTTTTTTTTTTTTTTTTTTTTTAAACTTCCCTCTGAATGGATTTTATGCCAAATGCTTTTTCTTGAACTTATCCATCTTCATTTCTTTCAGTTTCAATGCGAAAACGCAAGTAACAATGTCAAGGCGATCAGCGGTTTTTTTCATGTGGGAGTAAAGCAGTAGCTATTTCAGGTCATTGTGGATTGTTGACAAGAATATGACATTTTGGAATGTATTAGATACCAGTAAATGCTCGACATCATTTTGGCCACATTGAAATGTTAGCATAATATGTACAATCAATGGCGTGTTTATTGACCATAAGCTCGTAATGAGTTTTATTGTTACTTGCTGAAGGTCAGAGATGTAAATTATTTATGTATTATCCCACGTATTTTCAACAGTAGAGGTTGTTGTGGGGAATCCATTATTGAGAAACTGAAAATAAGGTGAATGCTATAGCAGAGGTGTAGAATCGTAAATATACATCCTAAGTAAAATTATTCATAGAAAATCATTAGCTGTTTCAGCATTTTATTCATTTCCGGTTGCGGGAAATGAACTAACTCATCATGTCAGCAAGAAATGAAATGGCCTGCTATTCTTCATACAATAAAATGATGTACTTGGCAGCAATCACGATCTGATAGCTTAGACCAAACAATTATGAATCAATTTTGATGTAGTTTTAAAGACCCAGCTAAAATAGGAAGAATGTCTCAGTTATTAATGCCTCTTAAATAAAGTACTGCATTACTACCATAATAAGAGAATCACACATAAATAGCTACATTGCACCATTATTAATACCTGAAAAAGACTCACACCACTTGATTTGTAACTGGAAGTATTTCGTTTTTAATAACAATATGTATGTCTTATGTAAGTTTTGTAGCTTTTAGTAACATATATGTAAAGCCATTATTCAGAAAAATATAAATGAAGATCTAATGTAAGATATCATCCTCTACATAACCCCAAAGGTATCACTTTCATATCATCAATAAGAGTATTAATGTGGGGAAAATTTCAGAACACGGATGCCACCAGCTATCTCCACTCCAAGACACTTTGGGACTGGGGGAATTAGGGGTAATATTGGGTGGGGCGAAAGGCAAGAAAAGGTAAGAATTAAGGAAAAAAATTATCTGCTTGAGGGTAATTTCCCTCTCTCCTTCCCTCCTCTGTCTCTGTCTGTCTGTCTCTCTCTCTCTCTCTCTCCTCTCTTCCCTCTTCTTTCTTTATCTGTCTCTCTTCACTCACTGGTTTTCTGTACTTCAATTTCCTTGTGGTATGTGGTTGTATTTCTTCTTGTTGTTGATCTTCTTTGTTGAATCCTCAGCAGTCTCTCTGGAGAACACGTATTCTTGGTGGAAAATTTTCGGAAGTTGTATATATGTTGCAAATGAGAGAAAATGTACCATAAGCAAGATGCAAATATTCAATGAACAATGAATTACTATGTAGACATAATGATGTTTAAGATGAATTGGCGTGAAAGTAATATTTGTAACCACGTAATAATGTGAAAGGATATATATGTTATAATGAAGCGATTATGCATGTGGCTCGGTGATTTTGGTGGGTGTAAAAGCATTAACCTAACCACATTCAAAATCACGTGACTTTGCAATTGTGGCTGGAAGGCCAATGAGAGAAAGAATTGACACTCGCGCCAGTGCGAAAAATTTGCAGGTGGCGAGGAGGAATAGC
Organism: Periplaneta americana; assembly: GCF_040183065.1. Taxonomy (NCBI): domain Eukaryota; kingdom Metazoa; phylum Arthropoda; class Insecta; order Blattodea; family Blattidae; genus Periplaneta; species Periplaneta americana. The sequence goes on from NC_091126.1 coordinate 90,830,254, forward strand.
ATGGCGTGGGCGTCATTATCACCTTTGTGTTGGCGTGCATAAGGTGTGGATGTACGAGTGATACTGTGTTGCTGGAGAAGTGATATGGAGTCGTTCGCCAACATTTTCGCAGTGCACAGCTTTGGTAGTGATACTGGTAACTTCTCAGTGTCTACAATTAATCAGAAAAGAGCAGAGCATGTTATTGTGGATGTCTTTGTGATACCCTGCGTTGGGGTTTACTGCCCCGACATTCCGCATCAGGGCTTGCAGCTCCGACATCCCATTTTGTTCATCATGTGCTACACGTCGGATCATCATTGGGACTTGCAGCCCCGACACTCTGTTCATCATGTGCTACACGTCGGATCATTGGGGCTTGCAGCCCCAACACCCCACTTTGTTTATCATGTGCTACACGTCAGATCATCTACAATTAATCAGAAATGAGCAGAGCATGTTATTGTGGATATCATCATGATATCCTGTGTCGGGACTTACTGCCCCAACATCCTGTGTCGGGCTTGCAGCTCCGACATCCCGCTTTGTTCATCATGCTCTACACGTCGGATCATCGGGGCTTGCAGCCCCGACACCTCACTTTGTTTATCATGTGCTACATGTCAGATCATCTACAATTAATCAGAAAAGAGCAGAGCATGTTATTGTGGATGTCATCATGAAACCCTGCATCGTTAGGGCTTGCAGCGTCGACACCCCGCTTTCTTCATCATGTGTTACACTCAGATCATCAGAGTCCTGACACCCCGCTTTTGTTAATTATGTGCTACACGTCGAATCATCGTGCTGCCATCATGTTGAAATCTCGCCACAATGTTAAAATCTCGTGTCAAGCGAGATGGCACATGTCTCGTGTGGAGCGAGATAAGGTGTGAGAACACAGGCTAGAGAGGAGTCTGGAGGGGAAGTAGCTGAATGCAAAGTAGGTGTGGTGGGGGCAGAGGGGAAGGGTAGTATCAGTGTTTTGAAATTTATCCGTTATTCAGAAAATTATAGAAATGAAGATCTGATGTAAGATATCCTCTACATTTACTTACATAACCCCAAAAGGTTTCACTTTCATATCATCAATATAATAGGTAGTATTAATGTGTATCATTAATGACAAATACTCACACCATGGAATTACCTGTAATATTTCATTTTTAATGGTGATAATGTCAACAAACCTTCCAGAGTTTTGTAGTTTTTAATAACCTATACACAGCTATATTAAAAAAATCACACAAAAGACAATGAGATCTGTAAATTCATGATAATATAACATTCGATTACACAAATGAAAATCGACCTATTGGCATTATGATGTCAGGGAATCTGTTGGCAATCTTGGAGGCATGGCCTCCTTGATAATGTTTATTTTATTGTTTTGTTTTATTCTGAAAAAGCTATTAGTTTTCAAAACTGATGACAGATGGATTTTGGAAAATACGAAAATTATGTAGGAAAATGGACATTTCACTGAAAACTACTATTTTTTCGCAAATCCTTGGATGTCAAGCTTCAAAATGAGGGGTCATTCATTAAAATCCGTTCAGCCATTTTCCCGTAATTTCCATCATCAGTTCAAATTATATACATACTGTTTCTCTTACTCTCCTGGCAACAAGAAATTGTGCTTCTTACGTTAGATCAAAATGCAGGAATCGAATAATCTCCCGGCCTGTTCCTATTATCTCACTGAAGAATAGGGGACCAACAGGTGGCCTGAATGACATCGTAAACTCGACGCTGACAGATGGGCTATTCTGCCTCAGTCCCTTATAAAGCCAGGTCCTGTTTCGCTGATGAGTAACCAGATAAGCTCCAGAGCCCAGAGCACCAAGTCCCTCCTATATCAGCATCAGAAAACTGTACTAACCTCAAGACTTCATCCCAGCCTATTTGTATTATTGGAGACGATAGATGAAATAGGGGGGGATGAGAATATTGGTGGAATAATAAAGGGAAATGGGAGTACTCCAATAAAAACTCTCTGGAACGTGTCTAAAAAACAAATTCCATCACGAGCTGGATAAGGATCGAAACTGGGCTACCTGGATGGAAACCCAATGCACTAGCACTTGAGCCATGGACGGGCAAGGTTGGGGTTACTACTGGATCCAGGTTTAAGTTCAACTACCCTGTTACCTTTGCTGTCCGAACTGTTACTCACTGAATCATCTGTAGAATGGCAATTTTCACCTAAGGAATTATCATATTTTCTATCAGCTGCCCTACGTCTGGATCATCTTTCATGCTGATTTATCGCGGGAAAATTACACATAATCTTCAACAATCCTTAATTTGTGGGAGACCATTGTATATCATACTGCAATTGCTGCTGAGACATTGTTACTATCTGGAAATAACTGCTGAACAAAATTGCCACAGACTAGCTGACACACAAATAGCGATCAAAGGCATTCATTTCACTACAAAGTATTCAATTTCAATTGTTGAGTTTGGATTAAAAACACAAAAATCGTTATAACATTCGTTGGAAAACATTTTGTATTACAGTGGTCAAAATGGCCACTTGGCAGTTCTAAGTATAAAGACCAATAACTATGGAACTAATTTAGCGAAAGTAAATATTGTTGTGTCCCGCGCCATGGCATCGTGGTCTAAGGCATCCTGCCTAGGGCTTACGTTATGGAATGCGCACTGGTTTGAGTCCTCAATAGGAAAGAAATTGTCTCATGAAATTTTGGCCAGTGTATGGGACCAGTGCTCACCCAGCATCTTGATGCACTTGGGGAGCTATGATAGGTAACAAAATTCGGTTACGAAAGCCAGCTATAACGGCTGGGAGGATCATCGTGCTAACCACATGATACCTCCATTCTGGTTGGATGATTATCCACCTCTGCTTCGGCATGTAAACGTGAGGCCAGCAGCCAGCTGGTCGGTCTGGGTCCTTCAACAGCTATAGTGCCACGGATTATTATTATTATTATTATTATTATTATTATTATTATTATTATTATTATTATTATTATTATTATTAAATATTGTTGTGCCGAGATGATTTACTAAACAACTTAGGAAATATCATAAACTCACAACAGTACACAATAAAAACTGTAACAATAATAGCGAGTTTAAAAATGGAAAGCAGTCAAAATGACAGCTCAGTGGTTCTAGTGTTAAGTTATATGTAATATTAAATTAAAATATGCATTTTTCAACAGAACTTCAAACATGCATAATATGCAAAATAAAATTGGTCTTATTTGATTATTCCTTGAAATGCAAAGATGTATGAGTACTCTTGAATATGACATATAAAACGCATTTTCACGGAAATCCTCGGCCTAGTGGTGATGAACAGAACTTTAGTAAGTACAAAGTAATTTTAAGAGACAATAATAAAAGTTTCATCGTCTAAACTTAAAGACACTCTTTTGTCACCATTTTGTAAATAGCCAAAAATGTAATCAGAAGTTACTTAATATTTACTGAAATCAAAGCTGAAGTTATTTAATATTTACTGAAATCAAATTTTATATCTCCATTTTCTTTTAAACTGTTAAGCAGTGTTGGGAGAACTGGGCTATTTTCATTATTTGTAGTCCATATTTTTACATCATTTTAAGTCAAATTTTGTGTGTGTGTGCACGCGTGCATATACATGTATGTATGTATGTATGTGTATATATTCATTTTAATATACATATATTCTAGTCCCGTTTATCAGAAGATTGTCACATAAATAATAAAATTATACATTTATTGTTCTGTTAACTCAACAAAACACACACTTTCATATTATATGCACAAACCTAAGTGCAAACATACATACTCTTTCACACATGAACATACTGGTACTAGGAAGAATATTTCTCATTATTCTTAAAATACGGTATATAGAACATCTACAATAATTACAAGGGGATCGTGTTCAAGTTGAATGCTATTTCTTCAGTTTTTATAGTACAATACAAATATTAATTGTAGATCGGTGAAAAGTGTCCAAATGAAATTAATTAGGAATTATTGTGCATTACAATAAAACTGAAAAATTATTATTTTAAGCTAAGCTTAGTGAAAGGTTTGAAGTCAATTTTAAGCATGCCTGCACCAAGGAATACTAGTACATGGAACTACAACAGCATTATATAATGCTAAATTCAGGGAAGAGGATCCTTTTTAATGATACAAACTCGTAAATATTTTATAAATATGAGTCACAGAAGCTACATTACCACATCCACTCCATCCACGGCACAGAGTTTGAATGACTGATTCTTGGCATCCAGTATTACATTCACCATGGCACACATTTCAGATGGGATTATGTAGTCTGTAGAGATAAAGGTAACACCTTTCTTAAGCCACTGCTGGAAAGCATTTTCCGTCCTAAAATACAGAAAATAGTTTTCACTGTAGATAAGAATTTTAAGAATATTATTAGTATTAATTTGAGATAAATTATTTACATATATGAAAATAAAGTAAGCATATATAAATACTCAACATATTACTTTCATGGTATTAGGAAGAAAATACAAATTTATTACAAAAATACAGAGTAATAAAAGTTTTCTCTGTTTTAATTCGTTTAAAAATATAGAAAAGTGAAGAATGATACAATTTTTCTTTATATATTTTAAGTCTAAAATATTTAAAATAAACTATTATTTGTACAGAGCATTCCCTCGCATTCTGTGCAGGTACCCAGAGGCAACCGATACTGCAACAGCACTCGCAACAGCTGGTTGACATGTCATGACAAACTCACTACTCACTAGGTGGGATGATTTAAAGCATGTGAGCCTGATCTACGCCCTTGACTTTGCAGCTGACTTCACTTTATAGATATTGTATACGGTAGATTAGTTCATCTGTGAGGCCGAAGCAGCAGTGAAGTTTTAAGTTCACATTCATATAGTTGTGTTAGTTTAAGCTTGTTCAAATGACATGAAATAGGTACCGGTACACATTACAGCAAAAGATTTTTATGCTAGTGACTGTGTGACTGTGAAAGAGTGCAAAGTCAATTTGCAACAACATTTCCTTATGTTCAGGTTCAGCACAGAAGCACTCAGCATAAGAATGATCTCGTTAAAAATTTAGGGAAACTGATTCCATAGTGAGTAAATGAACCAAGAACTAACTGCATGTACTTACTGAAGAAAACTCGAGCAAATAGGCGAAAGGTTTTAATATACTCCACAGAAATCTCTCCGTAGGCTTGCACAAGAAACAGATGTTTCCAAAACCACAGCACTCAGTCATTAAATTCTTAAATTTAAGTCATATAGGATGAGAGTAGTGTATGAATTGCTACCAAGAAATAATGTGAGTCGAGTGAATTTCTGTAATTGGTTCTACAAAATATAGTTGACGGTAGATCCATAATTAATATTTTTCAGTGACAAAGCATGGTTTCAATTACGCAGTCACGTTATAACCCAAAAAATAGGTACTGGAGTGCAGAAAATCCACCTATTATACATGAAACCTTTCTACATAATGAGAAAGTTGGCATGTGGTGCACAGTAAGTGCACAACGAATCATGGAGCCAATTATTTTTGGATGATGTGATCAATAAGCACAAGCACAAAACAGAAATACTGACGCTATTTGAATGATATTGAGTGTCAGTGTGTGTATTTACAAAAGGAACAGGAATTGGGAGGATCACAAAATGCAAAGAACTTTATTCCATTCTTCCTGAGTCCTGACACATTTTGTTTTATTTTTAAAGTTCAATATAATTCTACATTAAAAAAGAAGTCAGTGACATGAAGAAAAATGCTGAACAAGTTCTGTGGTTACAGTTAGGGCATACAAGCAGATATATTATTCTATACTTCGAGTCTATGCACATACATCTTGTATCATAATCATGTATGAAGTGTGGTATAGTATATACTGTACTCTCAGAACTCAGGAAGATATTACTAATCAAAGTCCTTAAAAGTGAAATAATTCGTGATTCTTTCATAAACAATGTTATCTTTTGTGTTCCTATGAAAGGCATCGGAAATCACAAACTTTTCTACAACAGAAATTGTAAATTTCTTTCTCCTGTATCTTGATGCATTAAAATTGCCAACTTGTACAGCGTTGAATTCGATCCATTTATGGACTAAATTTAGTGTTTTTATAAAATGCAGGGTGCGTCAGAAAGAACGGATGGATTTCATAGGGCAAGAAAATTGTAAGGATTTATCAAATAAAAAATTTATTGTTATCAACAGACCCACCAATACATGCAGTTTATTTATGGAATACAACATCATCCATATGACGTCCTTGGCTTTCGATACAGGCATTGAGGCGTTTTCTGAAGTTCGCCATCACTTTCACAGTCATAGCTGGTCAGATTGCAGCGATTTCTTCATGAATCACCGTCTTCAGTTCGTCCAGTGTATGTGGTCGGTTTATAAATTTTCACCTTCAAATGGCCCCAAAGAAAGAAGTCGCAGGGGGGGGGGGGGCGGCGAGATCTGGCGAACATGCGGCCAAGGAATGTCGCCACGATGCGAAATGATATCCCCCGGAAAGAGCTCTTGCAGAAGATTATTGTTTGATCTGCGGTGTGAGCAGTAGTCCCATTTTTTTAAACCAAATGTCCTCAGCATCAACAGCAAGCTTGTTCAACCTTGGTTGCAGGAAAGTTTGTAACATTTGAACGTAACAAGCACCTGTAATGCTTACTGCATGGCCATCGTCATCTTAAAAAGAGTAAGACCCCCAAACACCAAATTCTGCTACAGCATACCAAACCGTAACTCTCTCACTGCGAAGAGATTTCTCGTGGAATTCATTAGGATTGGTTCCTGTTGAATAACGGAAATTCTATTTATTGATACTGCCGGAGAGGTGAAAATGGGCTTCGTCACTGGTCAACAGAATGGTGGTAGGAGCCACGTTCATGATAATACGTCGACAATAATCAACACGGTTCTCCCAATCTCCTGCATTAAGTTGTTGCACAATTGCCAACTTGTATGGGTGGAATTTAATGTCTAAATGCAAAATGCGTCTTACTGTAGCATCAGAAAACCGACTGTCTCCACATTTGCAGGTGTACACGCGCTTCGTGGTCGTCCAGGTGATTTATTCTTCAATGTTGAACCTGTGGTACGAAATGAAGCCATCCAGTGCAAAATTGTATTCCGAGTTGGAATCCTAGCATGACATCTGATCGCGAAATGAGTCCTGAGTGGCGATCACAGACTCTTCATTTTTAAAAAATGTCTCTATGATGAATGCACATTGTACGCCGGACCACTATGTGTTTTCAACTGAAACTGCATTCTCTCGCTGACCCAACAGTCATGGTCCCCCTCACTCTATCCCTCCCCTCACTGCGTATCGATAGTTTGAAATCCATCCATTCTTTCTGATGCACCCTTTATATACGATACTGTACCATAATTATTACTACTCATTTTATAATTTTCTTAATTATTGCTGTGTCACTGTGACTATTGTGCTATTGTATTATGGGCTAATTGCCGTTGGCTAGCACATTATTATTAATCATATTTATTTATTTATTTACTTTTAAGAAGAACACAAAGAGGAAACACGTTTATTAAATGGTGAGAGGTTTGTTGGATTAAAGACTGTTCTACTGTGTTATTATTGTTAACGAAAACATTATTTCTATGAAAACTTTTTCCACTTCTTTATCAGAAGCTGCTAGAGAAGTTGATATCCGATTCACAATGGAATGTTACTATACGGAAACTTCAATCAACACTGCACACTGATTGAATGTGAAGGAGCTAGCAGAATTGCACTATGTTGACGGAGTAAGTTTTCATTTTTTGCAATCATGTTTTTTTTTTTTTGATTCCATTATGAAACTTTCACAAATAAAACAAAACATTCAACAGATTTCTACAAATATTTCATTATTATCTGAAAGGTACCAGTATGGTTCATTGTTACAACTATTTTAATTATATTTTATCTGTGTTTTTAACAAAATGAGTATATATGATAATCTCAAATATCTGCTTTGTCTCTGTCCTCTCGCTAATGATACCTTAAATAGATATTTCTGCTTATTATTCATATGTTGAGTAAAACATAATGAATATAGGCATGCAGACTAAAACATAATATTTCTTTCTTCCACAGAACCGTAAAAAAAGGCTGATTATTTACTGGGTAATACTGTATGTGGGTTACATTTACCTCAAGGAGAATTACATAATAAACAATTAACAAATTCTGATTTGTTGAGATTCTGCATCATCATTATGATAAGAAACAGAAGCAGAGAGAAACAGAATCATATAAAGAAACAGAGGAAGAAACTAAATAAATTTATTAATGTACTTTCTACTTAAAAATATAGACTGGGCAAAAAGTTCATTTGCCCCTAAATATAATATAATATTATATATAACATATAACGTTGAGCCACATTACAACACCAGGCATGCTCAAAGATATAAAAATACTGTTGGAGATGAGCATATGCAACTAATAGAAATTTTAAAGCAATCCATCATCAATGAGGTAAGTTGTTTTAAGAAAGTAAATTATTGTTTCACACATTTCCCTGCTTACTGCAAAAAACAGAAAACAAAACACATAACAAAATACATAAAACAAAATCATAATACCATTTCGTTGTGTAGATAATGTAAATATATTGCTATCTGATTTGAAGAGACAAACTGAAATGAAGTAATTAAATATTGTTGTCAAAAACATAAAAGAAAATACATAAAGCAAAACTTTTTTTTTTGTTTAGTTAATGTAAATGTATTATAAATACAACCTTCTAATTTTAAAAACACAATACTGAAATACAGCGATAAAATATTCTTGTCAATCCCACTAAGACAGAGGTTCTTAATCTTTTTTGAGTCATGGACCCCTTCCAAAATCTGGTGAAAGCTATAGACCCCTCCTTAGAAAAATGTAAAAAAAAATTGAGAAACAATTTTAGATATCCTTCTGCTTTTTATGTTGAAATAATATATTGAATATACATTTTAATTTTTTATGTGACTTTCACGAACCCCGTGAAGCCCATCCAAGGACCTCCAAGGGGTTCTTGGACCCCAGGTTAAGAACCTTTCACTAGGAGATTAGTGACTGAGTGGCCGCCACTGAACACCTTGCCTGCCCGATACATGCACACCTTGCCCTGGGCATGCCCGAATCCTGCCCACCATGAGCATTTCTGCTTTAGATTCTCTGATATTACTACATAACTCTTGTGTTCTGTAACATTATTTTCTTCGTAATATATAACAAAAAGGTGAGTCATGGCCTGCCTGTTAATCCAGTGAACGCCCCGAACAGAATCTTGCATCACAAAAACATAATTTTCAGAGAAGTCACCTATTACAATGCATTCTTCTGACTTCAATTGGTCTTTTCGTTTTTTCAGAAACGAAGATTGCTGTTGAGCTATAAATGTGTGAGGTAGCAAGGCTAACAATTTAGTAGTAATTTATCTAAGAAATCCTCAATAGATGACTGTAATATTTCCAAGTTTGTACAGTCGACTGTCACCAATTGTTTATAAGTGATGTGTTCTGTATCTTGCGCATCAAACATTTCTTCAAGATATTTAATTAGATTATTAGTACCAGCTTCTATTTGCGTTAATTGTTATTTATTTATTTATTTCACTGAGTAGACCTATTCCGTAAGAACCTGGCAAAGTGAGATTTAGACCGGATGAGATATTCTCCTCGAACAACATAATACATGAAAGACTGAGGTTTCATAGTTCCGATTTTTCATTCCCTTCGAATTCTTCGATTTTCCAAGAAAAGGGCCATAAATACTTCAAAGTCTTTGTGTAATCATAAAGTTAAATTTCTAAAAACATTTTAGAAAACCTTCCTCTACCTTCCCTTTTGTGGCAGGCCATGAACACCAAGCAGTTTGTCGAACCTTACTTCATAGTGTGGAGTGGTGCATCTCAGATAAACATTTATTTCATATAATTCTAAAAGGAATTCAAATTTAAAACTTGGTGGCCATTAGAAGAAATAACAAGAAAATGACAGTTTTTTTCCCCCCCCCCCAGATTTTGAACATATTGTTTTAAGTTTCTATTTTCAAAATTAATGTTAAAAACATAAAAAAAATAGTTTTCTTTTTAATTTCAATTGCAATTGATAGCGTTAAAAGCCACTTTTTCAGCTTTAAAATGAGCTATGAGTTAAAAAACCTGTGCAATATACAGATTAAGAGAAATAAGTGCTTTTAAAACACCTTAACTGGCCAATTTCTATAAATTTGACTACGAATAGACTAATAAAAAATAATGTTAGATTAAAATTGACACAGTGTGGCTACTTACTTTGAACCTTTTATAAAAATGTAGTATTTATTAAGTGTTTGATTTCACATAGAATAATTCATATAGACCTTTCAGATTTGGTAACTATAGGCTGTGATGACACTAATACAAATGTGGGATCTATAGGAGGAGTGATTCAAGAACTTAAAAAACCCTCTTAGGGTCTTTGCAGTGATGCATATGCCTAGTGCATTTCAGCATAATTAAATGTTATTTTTTGGTGGGATAGTGAGTGAATGGGTCGGCGAGAGGAAGGGAGAGAAGTATCTTGCTGGTAGCCACATCTCCGTGGTAATTTCTGGATTAGTGTAGCTAGTAATACAGAATCCATACCTTCATTTTTAACTATATCATACTAAAATTATTTTTCAACATTTTCGGAGATTTCTCACCCCCTCTGAAATTAAATTAAAATGAAGTTATGTTTTATTTAACGATGTTTGCAACTGCCGAAGTTATATCAATGTCGCTGGTGTGCCAGAATTTTGTCCTGCAGGAGTTCTTTTACATGCATTAAATCTACTGACATGAGCCTGTCGCATTTCAGTGTGCTTAAATGCGACAAACTCTTGCCATCAACCTGGGCTGGAATTGAACCCGCAACTTCGGGTACAGAAGGCCAGCACTCTACCGACTGCACCACCCAGGTCGACCTCACAACATTTGGCCCTATTTTTTTTTATTGGAGTCATTCCATGTCAAATCGAACACCTACGAAACATGACAAATTAATATTTGCTCCAATTTTTTTTTTTAAATATATTCTATTGATGAAATTAAATAACCCATGTGTAATTTTTTCGGACTGACACAATTATTTAGTCATTTATTAAATATTACTTTTTCCGTAAATTAGGATGCAACGTATTATGAAAATGATTATACTGAAGATTCTATAAATCGTAGAAATTTCGTATTTATATCATTTTAAAGTGCAATAATTTCAGTATTATATACTAATTTTTAGTGTTCAATTAAAATATAAAATGGGCCCCTTTTAGGGGGTTATATCTTTAAAATACATTTTTATATATCAGGGACATACTTCTAAAAAGGGAAAAAAATATCATTATATTCTTTGAAATGTTTTTACGTAGAACTGCGTTGGTTTTAGAACGCTATTCGAATAAGAAGTCGCTGTGCAAATAATTTACTGATGGTGTGTTCGGGTTGGAAGGCTCGGATTGAGTGAGACCGCGCGCTGGAGCATGCAGCTGCGTAGTCGCAGCGAGAGTGAATAATACATTATCAGTGGTGCGGTGTTACTTTACGTAAATAAACAGATAACCTCTAGTTCTAAAAGCACGTAATGTCCCTTCAACACTTAGCAGTTTCCCTTTAATTCGCGGGTGCTCGTGCAAAGGGGGTTAAGTCAAATTGTAAGGTATGTAAACTTCTCTCCTTTGGTACTGAACAAAACCCCCTTGTCACAAAATACGGAGTATTGTAACTGCATCATGGATGGAAGAATGATTTAACTCCTTTAACGTAAGAAAAAAGTAATTGTGGAGAGTTGAAATTTGTACTTATCCCAGTTTAGCAAAATCATACTTAACCCCCTTTACACGAACATCCGAGAATTTATCTAACAATAATACCTAAGTCTTTCGAAGTAGGTATCGTGTTGTGTTGTGTGCATGTCAAATCAAACACCTGTATACGAAACGTGACCATTTAGTATTTGCTTAAATCTTCTAAAATATGTTGTGCAGATCAAAATAAGAGGTCTGCAATTTTTTCTGGGATCATACTTTAATATTTTACTATTTATACTCTTTTAATTATATGACAAATTCATCCACAACACAGTATGAAAATGCTCATTGTTAAGATATATGCATCATAGACGTTGAGTGTTGGTGTCATTTGAAATGGGAACAAATGGAATATTATATTAATTGATTTATTGATGGGGTTGTTTTAGAGGGTCACTTTTTAAACAATTATATTTATAACAGGTTATTGGTACTTTAAAAATGCAAAAATAAAGTATAATATATTATATTTTACATAGAACTAAGCTGATTTCAGGTTGCTTTCGAGTAAGAAATAACTTTAAAAATAATATATTGAAGATGTATGAGAGCTTAGTGATGATTGAGAATCGCCAATAAAGAAGAAAAAATTATCTAAAAAAATATCCAAAACAAAAAAATGCAGAAAGTTACAGATACACTTAAACATAAAATAATTCATATCACAGAAGACACAACTTCAGTTGAAAATTCATATAATTCCGATATAATACAGAAATTGATAATTCATGAAACAGACGACAGAAATCTCAAAATACATATATTAACAATTTTTGAAAGTTGGTCCTACAGTAAAATTCAACAACATTTTAATATCACCACTCACATGATATGAATTTCTAAACAAGTAGGAGCAGAAAAGGGGATTTTAGTTACTCCTAATTCTAAATCGGGAAAAAGTTTGGGAACATTTGCAGTAGAGAAGGTTGTTCAACTTTATAATTCTGATGATGTGAGGAGGGTTATGGCTGGAAAAAAGAATTGTGTTTCAGTTAAAGAAGATGGAAAGAGAGTTCACAAACAGAAAAGATTAATATTATGTAATCTTAAGAAAACTTACCAGTGTTTCAAAGAGCAATATCCGTATATCAAAATAGGATTTTAAAAAATTTTCAAACTCAGACCAAAGGAATGTGTACTCCCTAGAACAAGTGGCACGCACTCAGTTTGTGTCTATGTTCATAATGAAAATGTTAAATTTATGCTTGATGGAATTAATAATATAATTTATAATATTCCTTTAAAATTTTTACCATTAACGAATACAATAATAACTTAGCTATATTTTCTACTCAAGGCACCAACAAGCAAAAGTGGTACGAGGTATCTTACAACTTCATTCTTTTGTTCCACTGACACAATCTCAGGCCATAATAAAGAACTATTCACTTCAAAGTGAGAGTAAAGTGGTGGACATTAAACAGAATTGGTTGTAGGTGATTAGTTTTAAAAGTGCAGTGTTGTGTAAACTGTAGTTATCATTCTTACAAGTGTATATTTTACAAAAACAATATTTAAATACAGTACTATATTACATAAATTACGCGAAAGAGTGATATTCTGACCATAGAACAGTGTAAAGTGGTCACACGACTCTCATCCAGAGCTGCAACAGTACTTATGCAGCCCGTGCACTCAAGACGCGCAACTTGATGAATCATTTAATTATTCTTCAACGGTTGAGAGTAGCATTCTGACTTTTTTAAGGGTGGTTAAAGTAATTTCAAGGTATTTAAGGATTTTTTTTCTGTAATTTTAAATCAAGTCGCAGCCATTAAAACATATTTTTATGTGTTTAAATGTTTTTTAAAATAAAGTTAGCAAACTTATATTTTTATATTATTATGCGAAGAAAAAGTATGTAATATCACCTTCAAATTGAGACAAAGAGCAAATATCTGTGATGATTATTAGTGGAGATAATCACGTTTAACAATAATGATGCGTGAACTATTTCAGAATCTTTGATATCACATATCTACTACAATAATCGATATAGACAACAATAATAAAACATGTATTTACTTTTTCAATCCATAGAATGTGAAAAATTTGTTTTATCTAAATCAGAGACAAGAAAGTCAATTCGAGGTTAAATTTGTGCGATTTGACGTGGAATGACTCATTGGGAAGAGTGAAGAATCATGCTAAAATACAAGATTAGTTAACTTAAAAGAAAAAAAGGATTATTATATTTAACAACTGATTTTTATTTATAATATAGAAATAAACATGAATTTCACGTTGCATACATGCAACACTGGGTACTAAACGATAATATTAATGACAATTATATATTCTTACAGTATTAAATGAGCCATAACAACTTCAGCTTACAGTTTATGTCAAGTGGAAAGATGTCAAATAATTATTTAGTAAATGGGAATAATTATACAAAATTAAAAAAAAAATTCAAGGCCACTTCGCTTCAGCTAAACATGTTTTTAGATATTTGAAAATTTTTGTACTTAAGTACTGGGACGTAATATAACTCTTGCCCTAACCAACTTCGAATTTAAAAAAAAATAGCCCATTTTCGATCCACCTCAATGTTTAATTAATGACTTAATCTTAATTAAGTCACATGGGAAGTTAGAATTTACAATGTTCGGTATTTTTCATGTCAAGAATGTTTTCACAATGAACAGTAGACCTTCAGAATTACATTATATTCGGACAGATAAAAAATAAAATATGGTACACTTTCCTTTAGTGCCCATGAGAGGAGTGATGTATGTGATGTGGTGCTCAGAGTGGAAATTTGAGGACAATCAATGTGGGTTTCTGATGCTGCATGATCATGAAGAAAGGAGCGTTTCATTGTTATAGTTGTGTCTTGTGTAGCTGACCCTGTAGACTTCGTTTTAATGTAACTTAGAAGAAAAATAACTGAATTCTTATTTAAAAATTTAACGCAATTTTAAATACGTCACAATTATGTTCTATATATAATTACTTATGGTAATTTGTAATGCAGTTTGATAAACTGAATACAGTAGATATCATTCTTCATTTAAGCAGCTTAAGTTGACAGTACTTCAAAAATAATTTCCAGTTTTTGTGCTTTTGCATATCAGATAAAATATGAAATCTAAGAGTACAGGACAAACCTGTTTTATGTGAACATTACCTACTGTACAATTATAAAATACATATATTTCCTCATGAAATTTGAAACATGTATGAATGTATTACATTTTTACTACTATGCATACATTCTGTTCCACAATGGACAGAATAAAGGTATGAAATGGTAAAAAAATTAAATTAAATTACAAAGTTAAATTCAATCGTAATGTTAGGGCTACCACGATTGATATGGACATTAAACAGCTAATTCAAGAAAATATAATCATTTTTAGGAAAAAACTTGGTAGAAATATGTATGAAAAAATCACTTGAATTTGCAGGTGTTATGGTAGAAATTAGTTTACCTCCTTTCCTTGTACATTTTTTGGAATGAAATAGAGTGACATAATGGACTTAAAACATTTAATTAAAATGAAGAATCAAGTAATTTCTGTGGAAAAATTAAACAAAGAAATTGATTTTTGTACAGTGACAATCTTTTAAAACTATTAGTTCACAACTCGGCTACAAACTGACCTAACCCACTTCCAACAGCTAGCATATCCTTCTGTGAACTCATGGCACCACAGCACATCATCAGCATAACCTCCATAAAGTTACAGCGTAGTGAGCTGTCACGAACTTTGGGCAGATCAGTTTGAGTCACTCTTCATTTGGGGCAATGCAGTAGTGTGTTGTGTTGTCAATGGTTAGATATTCACTGCGTCATCGTATCTATATGTTTTGAAGACGTACACAAAGTGCAAGGAATCGTGGGGTAGAATAAGGCAAACATTTGGAAGTAAATTTCCTAAGAGTCCAAAGTAAAGTATCGGTAAAGTAAAGTGTATACAACTAATATTCATTCTCTACATGAACTAAAAGGAAACATTCGAACAGATCCATTAGTGTACAGGAACTGAGGCGTGAAAATGATAGTCTCTTAAGATGATGTACATTGTGCATCACAAAAATGGGCAACATTTTCAATGGCTTCTGTGAGAAGGGTGAGTACTGAATTAATAAATTATTTATTTAATGTGTAGTACACCGTGACTTTACAGAGGGGAATGTAGGGGAATGCTGGTGAAGTGTTGTGGTGCCATGAGTTCATGGAAGGATATGCCAGTTGTGAGATGTCGCACCTGTAAGCAACCGACTTGCATAATTAGCACTTTCAATGAACACCGATGATCAAAATATCAGAGAAAAAGGAGAGAAAGAAAGCCATGGTACTATGCTCACAGGATATTTTTGAGCCTGAGGACTGTTATGATAATGATTTTGATTCCTGGAAGAGGGCTCACGAGAGGAAGGGCTGGATGTGGCGACATTATCAGTATCAAAACAAATCCTTCACACTGCTGAAATTAAGAACATCTGCTCACTGGAATAGAGGAGCAACATAGAGAGCGGTGAGTAGATTATAGTCAATGATTTCAGTTTTAACATAAATAAAAATCTGTGCTATAGCATAACTGTTTGTATCTCCTTATATCACTCTCTTTTTCTGTGATGTCAGGTAGGCTCGAAGATATGTTTCGTCTACTATAGTTGGATTTCTTGTCCTTACTCTAGTATCAAAGAGAGAGTAGGAAGAGTAGTGAGTTCTAGGCAGAATATTACACAACCATGCTCACATCAGAGAGGGAGAGAGTATTTGATGGACTCATCCATACTCATATCAGGGAGAGAGAGAGAGAGAGAGAGAGAGAGAGAGAGAGAGAGACACAGAGGTGAAGAAGTAGAGGAAGGGAGGGAAGAAGAGGGGGAAGGACGAGGGGTATGAAAGGGAAGAAGGGGGATGGCGAGAGAGTGAGTGTTGGAGAGGTGGAGTGTGGATAGGGTAATATTGGTATATCTGTATGGGAGGAGGGGAGAGAGAGAAAACAGTATATGTGTGTTTGTGTGTCTCTTAGGCAAAACATTGCTCATTTGTGTCTGTATTATCGGTGGGAGGGAAATGAGAATCTTAGTCGGAACATTGCTCAATGTTAAAGAAAGATGAGGAAAGAAAAAAGTTTAAGGGCAAAACAACACTTGTCCTTGCTCAACATCTGCACAAGTGATTTGCTTACATTTGATTTCTAATTAGTAATAAATTGACTATATTTTTCAAAGTTCTATTGCGTAATTGATAACTTTAATTTTATACCTTACTGAGTTGTTTTTATGTCTACCGTTGAAGCAGTGGTGTTTAAATGATATGTTAATATTTTTCAATATAGTTTCAGTTTAACAGTTATGATGTATAATCTTTCCTCTCGTGAAGTATGATTTCCACGGTGCAAAAACAAAAAATCTCTCACTACTGCCCTTTTATCTACATATACAATGGAACTGAATACATTATCAGTCCCAAAGTTTGTAATACTTTGCTTTGAAACATTTGAAACATGTACCTTTGAATACAAGATTCTATCATATCACATGCCATCAACTTGAGACGTTGTTCTAAATGCTGCCGAAACTCAGCATCAGGCCAATGGAGGTCGCGAATGAAAGATTGTAATGCATCCAATTTCCAGAAAAGGTCTTCGGATGTTGCACAGCCATTTCTGCAACAGAGAACGTCAAATGTGGTTTTTATCACTAACAAATGTATACCGAATGCATTAAAAATACACTGTATTATTAATATACGAGGCGCATCCAGAGAGTAAGTTTCCCTATTTTTAAAAAAAAAAACCACACACACTTTCAGGAAAACATTTATTGGCAACAGGTACAGCAATGTTTCAGCTATTTTTTTTACATAGCCACCATCAGAATTGAGATACTTGTCGTATCGTGGGATCAACTTTTGTATCCCTCTGCCGCCTGCGAATGGAACCAGCGTGTGACAGACGTCTTAAGCTCTTCATCGTTGCCAAAACGCTCACCGAAGGACAGGAATTTCTTGAGGTGCAAGAAAACGTGAAAATCGCTGGGAGCAAGATCAGGACTGTAGGGTGGGTGATCAAACAACTCCCAGCCAAATTCCGTCAAAACAGCTGCTGTGCGCCGAGCCGTATGTGGACAAGCATTGTCATGGAGGAGCACAACACCTGCAGTAAGCATTCCACACCTCTTGTTTTGAATGGCACGTCGCAATTTTCGCAGTGTTTCACAGTAACGGTCAGCGTTCACTGTTTCACCTCTTGGAAGGAAGTCAATGAGCAGAATGCCCTTCCTGTCCCAGAACACCGTGCACATCACTTTCCGTACCAACAGCGTCTGTTTGAATTTCGTCCTGACCAGAGATCCACTATGCCGCCAATGCATTGACTGCTGCTTGGTTTCCGGGGTGAAGTGCGAAATCCAAGTCTCATTGCCCATGACGATTTTGTCGAGGAACTCGTCGCCGTCATCGTGATACCATTGCAGAAATGTCAGTGCTGCTCCTAAACGTTGCATTTTGTGTTCGGGTGTCAGGTTTTTCGGCACCCACCTGGCACACACTTTTTGAACAGCAGGTGCTTAGTGACAATCTCATGCAACAAGGATCGCGATATCTGCGGAAAATGGCTGCTCAGCTCCGTAATCGTGAAGCGACGGTTCTCCATAATGCACTGCCGCACCAGCTCAACACGATCATCATTGATGAGGGACGGTCACCCACTGCGCTCTTCATCATGGACACTTTGACGACCTTCGGAAATCTGCCTACACCAGCGACGCACCATCTGCTTACTCATGATGTTCGGCCCATAGACCTGACAGAGCTGCCGATGAATTTCAATTGACGCAATGTGGCGGCAGAAGAAGGAATAAGAGCTTCCATTTCGGACCACTGCTGCAACGCTACTGGCAGAGGCGGGATCTGTCCAGCTGGCATATGATTGATACGTCATAGATCTGTTATGCATGCGCAATTAACATGGCTAATTACGTTTACTTTCAAGGGGGAAAAATCGGAAAACTTACTTTCTGGATGCGCCTCGTACAATATAATTTATCTATATGAACTGCAGTGGTGGCTTCAGAATTAAGTAGTGCAGAGCTGTACACTCAAGTACTATGGATCTATTGATTCATATTATATACAAAGTGTCCCATTTATCTTGCTCGTCCAATATAATTTTTTCTTAGGTGCCAAATGAAAAAAATTACTGTATCAAATAAAAGTTGAAGTACAATGGGGATTTTATGCTATGGGTCCCGGTATATCTTTCTTGTAACTTTATTCATTAAGGAGGAATGAGTACTGACTCATTACCGCCTTAACGAATAAGGCCGGGTGCACACACAATCAGACGCAGCGTGGTGCGAAGCGACATTTTGTCTCATAGTACTTGTCTCCCATTGATTTATTATTATGTGGTGCACACAGAATCAGACGCAGCATGATGGTCGCGAGCAGACACGAGGAGACACGGAGAGACAACATTGAATGACTGTTAAATGTTTGTCACAAGGAGACTGTCTGATAGCTGCAGTGTACTGTGCATGCGTTAGTAATGGCTATGATTGCACACTTTACTATCTACAAATACTATATTGTTGTGTATAGCACATTATTCATAATGGAGCTCGATGCGGATGAATAAGCTGTTTTAGTACAGGAAATATACGTTCTGTAAAATCTTTGAAACAATATCATGACAATAATGTGGTTTCTAAAAATATTTGAGAAATTGCAAATGAGATGAAAGCACCAGGTGAAAAATAATATTGATAATAATAATTTGTAGTAGGCCTACTTTTCTGTTCTATACTATCACTCATTATTGATTTAATATATTATTTTTCTTTATTGCGATTCGTGAAGCAGTCATAAACATAGAAAATGACGTTTGTGCACTACATTAGTAGTATTTAATTTTAAGACTTTCAATTGTATAGATTTTTAGGCATATTAAACGTCCTTAGGAAATAATCAAATACAATAGAAATTTTCATACAGACAGTCTTCTTTCATTGACGCCATTTTCTAGCCTAGGCCGGTTTTCCAAACTCACACAGCTAGCAAATCAGTTGTCACGAGCAGACAGTTTTAAGCTGTTGCGAGGCATTGTAAAGCAAAACGTAGCATCGCGCCGCGCTGCGTCTGATTCTGTGTGCACCCGGCCTAAGTTTACAAGGAAGATATACCCATAGTATGAATTCCCCATTGTACTTAAACAACTTTTGTTTGAAATAATTTTTGATTTGACGCCCAAGAAAAAAAATTATTTTGGGTGAGCAAGGTAAATGGGATACACTGTATATAGCTTATGTGTATACATGTATGTTTCATAGAACAACTAGACATTACATTAGAGGAATTGCAAAATGTACTCATTCATCTATCTTATTGACTCTACGGATACTTATCATGGTAGTGATATTTACGATTTGTGCATGGACTGCTTTTCTATTATGCAACTCAAATTCCTCAGTGCATGTGTACTTACAGACTACCTGCATTAGGCACTCTCCTGAAAAGAGATCAGATTAGCTGCTGTTCTCCTTTTGGTTCAGTTTTTTTTAATGTGCTGAACTTCCAATGGTAAAGAGTCTAATTGTCAGTAGAAAGCAATTAACCACGAGGATAGACTCCCTACTACAGGTTCCTAACCTTAAGTAGGTATATAATGATTTTGAAGTTTTTTACTTGAGCTGGAATAAAGTAAATACGAAAGGTTTCTTTTGGAAAGGGGACTTATTCAGATTAATGTTCATACTCGACTGGTTGTCAGTGGATTAACCCAATTATTCCGCATTATATTTGACTGTTCACATTTGTCGTTTGTTAAAAAATAGTTGACTTTTGTTACTCGTATGTTAAACACGCACGCGCACGCGCGCACGCACGCACACACACACACACACACACACACACACACACACAAAAAAACCGATATCCTGTAGCATGAATTTGTCTAAGTTCACTTCAGGCAGCGCCTGGTTCACACGACTAGTGAAATGATCTTTATTTTACACCTAATTTACCCCTTGAATATGTCTTTGTTATAGATGAATTATAACATTCAATCTATAAACAGACAGAAAAAGCAACAAACAAAACAAAGGAAAAACAGAGCAGGTTCATGCATAAGAAATTCTTTTACGTGTAAACCTAAGCTCTCGCAGAATCAACCGAAGTCCTCTGAAGGGGACTTGCATATGGCAGCAGGTTATTCTTTTTCTTTTTTATTTTTCTAAGATTGTACATTCATAGAATTGGTTATAAATTCTTTCTAAATTCCATGTCAGTGCGTGAGCGCTTGGTTTGTAGAACCAAGGACCCGGGTTCGGTCCCTGGTGCCAGAGCGAATTTTTCTCCTCTAATATTAATCATTTATTTGTAATTTTTCGTTCTGAAAAGGAATTTAAAAATATTTAATTTGTTCAGATCAAATTTCTGCATATTTAAAGGACAAAACTAAAATTCTTTCAATCATTTATTATCATAATACACTGCTCTCTTAAATTGACTGAGCATATTGAGAATTAATTTAATGGCTTTCCCAAAACACGATATGAATGTTTTATATAAAACAATTTTTATCTCGAAAAAAGAAGCAAAAATGAATAAAATTGTAGTAAACTTTTTCGTTCAAAATATCCCAAAGAATAATTTCCTGAAATCAATGACATTACTCACGGTTCACTGGTATGTATACATACATACATAGCATTTGCCAGAGTAATGCGCGGTACCTCACCGCTCATTACTGCTAGCATGCCAGCAGCTCAGGCCACACAAGACTAACACTTTCTGGTGCAGCTGCTTCCTAACCCATCGCACTGGACTTCTAAGCTCACCATGGCCCACCGCACTGACATCAACCTACCAGTTGGTTGCAGTCTACTGCTTTTCGGCTTTCGCACATTGGTTGTGCTTTTGCTTGGCATGTGGCATGAGCATACAGTTACTGGCATACCGGACAACATACAAAATTAAATTATTTTCCACTTCTGTTGAACACAGATTTAAAATCTCTCTCTATGATACTTTTTTATTTTCCATCCGACAGTTGTTTTAAACTCTCTAGTGGAAATTTTCTCCTTCACTAATTTTTCTCTAGAGAGACTGTATTTTAGAATGTATGGTTTCACGGCCAGTGTCTGTGATGAAGGTTTTCCAGGCTGAGATGCCATGGTCTACTGGTATTATGTAAGCGAACACCACAGACCTGCACAAAGGCCCAGTCAATGATAGACCATGGCATCTCAGCCCAGAAAACCTTCATCACATATACTGTATTTTCTTTGCAATATACCATTATTTGGACTCATCTTGAAAAACAGAAATCAAAAACTAAAACAAAAACGTTTGAAACAGTAGCTGATTATTGATCGAACCACACACACACAGGCACAAGCCCGTGCAAACTCAATTAATGAGTAACTGACAGAAAAGGAGATTTGGGCTCGATGCCATGATATCAGCCCATCACACAAAACTGCTCTGCAAGCAGCCTGGCCCGGCCCATGTGGTGATGTCACCGACTTGTTTTTTGCGAGACTGTGAAGTCCAGTGCGGAAGCACCCCATGGACTGGGACGTTGTGCAGGTCTCTGGCGTTTGCTTACATAATATAGGTCAACCAGGAGGAGCGTGACCAGCACAAAAGCCATGCAACATGCGACAAACCATCTCTCACACCCTCGGCAGTCCAGTTCAGTGGATGATAAGAATAAAAATAAGTATTTAGTATATACTAGACTAATTTTAGTAAATACTCTTGTAAGTAAGAATAAAAACATTTGAATACCTAATAATTTTTGACTACATACTCGTAACATGGAAGTATAGTAGAATACACTAAAGTGTCAATCTTAAACAGAATATATATTCATATTTGGTAAGAATAAACGCTAGTAAATTCACATTTTTATAAGTTCTTTCTCATGTTATTCTGAGTAAGGTTTGTAGCAGGCTCAGTTCTGAGTATTTGTTGATTTGTGTTCAGTTTAAAGTTAAGCTTGAAAAAACTGCAGAATTTATGAACAATGAAGTGTCTCATGGGAAAATATAGAAAAATAAGTGAAAATGTGGATTCAAAAACTTAAAAAATCTTTAACGTCTGATAAAAGTGAATGTAAATTGGTTAAACATGTATATGTTCATAAAAAAACATGACCTATAAAGATATGAATTACTATCAAATTATAAGGTTAGATTGTATTGTTAATTATAATTAACAATTACAGTTTATTTTGTAAAATATGAATTGCAAAATACAATTACTTGCAACTTTGAAATTATATAGCCTATATACAATAGCTTACATATAAAAGTCAATGTGCCTATGTATGTATGTATGTATGTATGTATGTATGTATGTATGTATGTATGTATGTATGTATGTATGTATGTATTTATGTATGTATGTATGTATGTATGAGACGAGTTCTTAAAGTAAGTTCCAAAAGGGTGTAGTAAGTAAACAGGAAGATATTTACAAACCATTTTTGTTCCAGTGTATTCCCGACACTTCAATTATTACTCAACATAATCTCCACCATTACTGAGGCATTTATCGAGTCGTGGCAAAAGTCTTTCTATCCCCTCATTGTAGAATTCGCCTGCCTGCCTGCCTGCCTGCCTGCGATGTGATCCACTCCCGCACTGCTGTTTTCACTTCATCGTCGTCATCAAAACATTGACCATCGAGGAACTTCTTGAGGTGCAGGAAGAGATGAAACTCACTCGAAGCCAAATCCGGGCCAATTTGTTCCCAGCCAAATTTCGAGATGAGATTTTGGGTGTCACGAGCTGTGTGTGGCCGAGCATTGTCATGAAGCAACACAACTCTGTCGGCCAGCATCCCACGTCTCTTGTTCTGAATTGCGCGACAGAGCTTCTTCAAGGTCTGACAATAGGTTTCTCTATTAATGGTTTCACCCCGAGGCAAGAATTCGATGAGTAGGACTCCTTTTCTGTCCCAAAAAACAGTGCACATGATCTTGCGTGTTGACGTGGTTTGTTTGAATTTCTTTTTCCTTGGCAATGCAGTGTGCCTCCGTTCCATGGACTGCTGCTTCAATTCAGGTGCCATGTGAGACACCCAAGTCTCGTCACCTGTCAAGATATAGTCAAGAAACTCATCGCCTTGCTCACTGTAATGTGTGAGAAAGTTCAATGCACTGGAAGCTTGATTGGTTTTGTGTTCTTCGGTGAGCATCTTGGGTACCCATCGTGAGCACAATTTTCGATATCGTAATCGATCTGTCACAATTTTGTAGAGAACACTCCGCGACATTTGTGGAAAATTCAAGGAAAGCGAAGAAATTGTGAACCTCCTGTTGTCCTCATGAATTTTTTCATCGACAGCACGCACCAAATCGTCATTGATCAAAGATGGCCAACCGGTACGCTGCTCGTCATGCACAGAGACGTGGCCCTCGTTGAACTTCCTAACCCATCTCCTGACCATTCCTTCACTAATGGCATCATCACCATACACCTCACAAAGTTGACGATGAATGTCAGCTTGTTTGATGTTCCTCGCATTCAAGAAATGGATAACAGACCGAATCTCACAGTCGGCGGGATGCTCAATCACTTTGAACATTTCAACTGATCATAACTAACCACACACACGGACTGAAGCTCTGAAACTGCATGCACAGCTTGCCTGAGGACTGAAGAAGAAAACACGCATGCGCAAAATAACAATTGCAACGATGTGACGGCTATAATTGAAAACGGAACTTACTTTAAGAACACGCCTCGTATGTATGTATGTATGTATGTATGTGTGTGTATGTATGTAATTAAAATTACGTAAATGTGGGACGATCTCTTGATTGAATGTGTCATGTGGCATGAATATACAATATAATATGGCATAAAACATTTTTGTTTAGTAATCAAACATAATAGGCAGCAAACATGAAAGTATTCATAACACGTAAATTCAATCCATTTACTACACATATCTCTCTGTAGCATAGTAGTAGAGTCAATGGCTTTGGTGTAGAGGGACTCGGGTTGAAACCTGAGGTTAACTAATTTCTTTTATTATTTTGATAATTTATTTACATTATTTTATTTTAACTTGACATAAAGGGGGTTATACTATATAAATAATATATCCATAGTATTTTATTTATGGTGTCTCAAAGTTACCACACAATGTACATACATAAGCTGAAAATAACAGTGTATTAATTCTAAAATATGTCTTTCAAAATATTGTTGTTCATGTCCGAATATGTGTTATTTCTAAATGATATCTGTATTATCATGTCTTGAATGTACAGTAGTATGTTAAGCCTACTGGAAAGAACAATATGTTAATTTTTAAAATATGCTTCTCCCAAAATATTATTCTTCAAGTCCAAAAATGATTTATTGCGAGATTATGCTGTATTCTGTACATAAAATAAAAATGACATAATTAATATACAGTATTATGTAGGTACGAGTATTTGTAAGACGTCATTTTTCAAGTCATATTTAAGAAACCCGGTCTGACATAAGCAGGTGTGAAGTGGAGAAGGGGTATAAATATTGACTAAACTACAAACACTACATCTTTCTGATAGTGTTATCACTTGGATGCACTTCTACATTACTGACCGCCAATGGAGTGTGATATCTAATACGTTTCTCATTCTGGAAGACTGTAGACACAGGAGTTCCTCAGGATTCAATATTAGGTCCCTTGCTCTTCTTTATTTATATAAACGGAATTTCTAAATCAATGAAGCACTGTAGATATCAAATATATGCAGATGACTTTCAATTGTATATTTCAGCCCGTCCTGATGCACTAAATGACAGCTTTAATAGTCTTAATGAAGATCTGGACTCCATCTCTTCCTGGTCTCAACACGTTGGACTTAACCTGAATGCATGTAAATCACAGGCTATTCTGTTCACGAACCATATATTAATTCCTGACGTCAACGACATGGATATTCCATGTGTAACTGAATAAAACAATCATCCCATTTAGCTCTACTCTAAAAAACCTCGGAGTGCATTTCGAACCTAATTTCAATTGGGATACACATATTAAATATAGAGAGGAGGGGGCACAATAAGACAGTGACTTCTTTGCAAGATGGAATAGTTGTACATCAATCACCATCTAGTAACAAGAAGTTGAACCCATACCAAGCTATGAGTTGTTGATTGCAAGACTGCTTTGTTTGTGCCTCGTGAGTTGAAGGAATTTTGCATATTTCAGGTAAGATTTTGAAAAAATTTCCTTTCAGTATTCTGTTGTTTCTTTTTATGTGTATATATTTTTAAATAATTAAATATAGCACACTTTATAAAGCTGTTCTTAAGCTACACTTACACATTGATCAGAATTTGAGCAGAGTATCCACATGGCAGTGCCAAATCAAAATGAGATTATGTGCACTATGAGGCACAATCAGACACTCACAATGGGATACAATCAGACAATGTCTGTCAGTAATAAATATTATAAAATATTGTTTAATTATTACAATACATTGATAATAGTAATAATTGTGACAATAAAACATATGTTATTCTAATTATAGGATGGTCAGAAATACACAAAGGAAGACTGACAAGGGCAGTTTTACATCAGACATGATGAAACATGCGGTAAAATTATGTATGGAGGGCATGAGTATTCGGAAAGCAGTCTCCTGGAGTTTCATTTCAAACTTTGCTTGGGTCAGTAGACCTATAAACTCTAGGGTTAGAACATGCTTTATCAAACTTATTATTTTAAACATTTATAACAATAATTTATTTCTGTTTTCACAGATATGTAAAGATACAGAAAAAAGGGAAGAAAGAAAGGAAAAAGCTGCACTGCAACAGACACTGCAATCAAAAAATCTTTAGGAGAGCATCGAACCAAATTAAAAGCAAAATGGTTATAAAAAATAACCATTTAGAAGGAAGAAAATAACAAACAGGAAGCCAGAAACCAAAGAGCAAACGATGGACATTGTTTATGATGAAAGTGATGAGATGGATTGGATGACAGTTCCAGATCCTAGTGGTTTCGAGGAATTAGACAGAGAGCCTCAGGATGGGGATTATGTGCTAGTCCATTTTCATGACAAGAAAAACATTTTTTATGCTGGCAGGATTATTGCTCCAAAGCATGACAATGGTGATTTTGAAGTCACTTTGCTACAGAAAAACTTGAAAATGGAAAATAAATATGTATAACCAATTGTAGAGGATACATCGTCTGTAAGCTTACAAGATATCAAACCACCACCACCACCACCACCACCACCACCACCACCACCACCACCACCACCACCACCACCACCACCACCACCACCACTACCCATGATGTCTGATAGTGCCCTTTAGTGGGGCACAATAAAACACTATGCTACTGTAATATTAAATGTCTGTCTCTACTAAAAATGTTGCATTACAATTCTGTGAGTTTGTCATGCTTTAAGTGAAAGTATATATAATGTGCAGCCAAGAAAACAAAATCCCCGGAGACACTACAACAGTATGGCCAGGCTAGAAGACAATACAAATTACTGATAAAAGAGAAAAAAGCAGCGCATGTAGAGAAAGAAGGCAGAAGACTTGTCGAAGAAGCAGTGAAAGACCCATATGTAGCACTAAAATCCAGAAAACCGAAGTTCTCACAGGAAATATCTATGAGTACTTGGGAGGAACACTTCCAGAAAACATTAAACAACAGGCATACTGAGAGAGCATACCCTACAACCATAATAACAGAAGCACAGGATTTCCCAAAAATTACAGAAAAAGAAGTCACTGCAGCAATACGGAATCTAAAATGCAAAAAAGCCGCAGGTCCAGACGCAATCTTCAACGAGAATTTAAAAGACACTCTACCAATCTTGAGGGAAACATGGGCAATGCTATTCAATAAGTGCTTGGAGACAAGCAAATTGCCTGAAGTATGGAGGACGTCGACAATCAAAGTCCTCTACAAAGGGAGAGGAGATACAACGCTACCGGACGCTTATAGGGGCATCGCTCTAGAGAATGCTGCTTTCAAGATCTTCACCAAAATCATCACACAAAGACTCTCGGAACTTGCAGGAAATATAATACCAGAAGAGCAATTTGGTTTCTGGAAAGGAAGATCAACGCTCCAGGCTGTCACAAAATTATTACAAGTAATAGAGGAAGCTCTACGTCATGACAAAGGGAAACGATACGTAGTTTTCATAGACTATAAAAAGGCCTTCGATCTGCTAGATAGACAGATATTAGTTTCAAAGCTGGAGACCAAGTTTGGACGGAATTATCTCACTAATATAATAAGGAATATGTTAGAGTATAATGTGGTGAACATAAGCGACAACCTAAGGACATCAAGACCCATCACGCAAACAAACGGTGTGTTGCAGGGAGATCCCGTCAGCCCCCTACTCTTCAACCTAATGACAGCGGACGTGATAGAAGCAGTTCGCGGAGGTGGACAGACGGACGTATACGTGTATGCGGACGACATGGCCTTAACAGCAGCAAATGTGGAGGATCTGCAATCGTGCTTCGATAGATTGAATGACTGGGCGAATAACAACGGACTTCATATAAACACAGAAAAGACTAAGGTTATGATATTTCGCAAAGGAGGTCGGATATCGAGGAATGATATAATCCAGCATAACCAAGAGCCACTAGGAGTAGTCAACTCGTTCAGATACCTCGGAGTGATCTTCCAAACATCAGGGACCTGTTTTACTATGCATGTAAAGGAGAGGTCAGTGGCCGCGATCAGGGCAATAAGCGACATAAAGCACCTACAATCACTGTCGTTGGAAACAGCAATGAACCTATTCAGGGGAAGATAATGCCAGTACTGACGTACGGGGTTCAAGTAATCTGGCAGTACTTAAAGAAGAAGGATCTAGAGATGCTAGAAAGTGTTAAAGCCACCTTCCTGAAAAGAGCCCTGGGAACATCAAAATATGCACCGTCGAGGCTGATATATATACTTTCAAGGGAAACCTTCCTGATAGAAGACCTCAGAACGGACTACTTACTGCCATCTACCAGCGGCTACGAGCAGCTTCTATCGGAAAGAGAAGAGAAAAGACGCCAGATTCCGGACGGGTTCTACAGCACCGGAGCCGTGATAGACAGGAACTGGATGGGACCAAACCAACCGTTGCGACGTGGTGACGAGATTATCAATCCATGGCTACCACCACAGACTGTGCATCAGATCAGGCTTCCATACTGCTGACGGAGATTGCGTGTGCAAATTATGTGGTGAACTATGTCGGCAATATCACATACTGACGTGTCAGAGGGCAGACAAATCAATAACCGAGATAGGAAAAAGTGACATTTACTAGTATCTCTAACAATGCACACTCGTGCGCATTTCTCTCTTATTATATATAATGTGCACCCGTAAAAAAATTTGGTATATTCCTATAAATTTTGCAATTATCACTTTAAACAATTTTTTTGTCCGATTGTGCCCCCTCCTCCCCTACATGTAAGAAGGGATTCTCTATTCTCTATTCCCTATTCCCTAAAACGATTGTAACATTATCCACCTAAATTAAAACAGACGCTGACATAGACACTCATTCTACCTCACTTCGATTATTGCGATGTTTTGTTCAGTGATCTCAGGATTGATTTCTCTCAGAAACTACAGCATGTTCATAACGCGTGTAATGTTCGATAGTATGATCATATCTCATCTTCTTTCGAGAAGTTATCATGACTTAGATTACATGAGAGGAGAAATCTGCACTCACTTTCTCTCTTATATCGAATTATACACACTTCATTCCCCTCTTATTTATTTGCCCGTTTTCA
This sequence comes from Periplaneta americana, assembly GCF_040183065.1. Taxonomy (NCBI): domain Eukaryota; kingdom Metazoa; phylum Arthropoda; class Insecta; order Blattodea; family Blattidae; genus Periplaneta; species Periplaneta americana. The sequence continues at coordinate 90,859,817 of NC_091126.1, forward strand.
TACTCTCTCTCGCTATCACAATATTAATACTGGATCACAACGCGATAACATGCTAGAAACTCCACTACACACATCATCTCTGTATTCCTCATCTTTCACTGTTGCTACCTCTCATCACTGGAACTCTCTGCTGCCTGAAGTCAAGGGCTACCGAACCTTGAAATCTTTCAAATCCAAGTTAGAAAATTATCTTATGACGACTTGCCAAACTGACTGTTATGACAAGTGTTGTATTGCATGTTTCCACATATCAGTACATTTTTAAAAATATATTCTAGTGATATTTAACTCATTTTATCTTTTTTGTTTTCATCATATTTCCCGATAATGGTGAACAACAATTTTATTATGGTTAGAGCTGTGCGTAAATTAAATCACAACCACAATGTACTGTACATTTTAATATTATGGAAATGTTGCACATGGTGAAGTGAGACATAAAAGTAGTGTACAATAAAAAATAAACAATTATTCTCAAAAAACAAAACACAAAATCTCCGGTGTGCAATCAAATGCTTAGAAATGGATGACAGGTTAAATTGATTTCACGTTTAAAACATTCATACCAATTAATTGCACAATACATTAGTGAAATGTACCTTTAACATACCTCCATACACGTAAACCTTCTAGAGAGCCATTCCAAAACACTTCACACATGTCTTATCATTCAATTGTCCAATACGGAACTAAAGAAATAAGGGTTGTATTGGGTAGTGTACAGTACTATGGGTGTGTTTGATCTTCAATTAGGTCAACATTATGAACTAGATATAAGGAAGGGTTAATTTTAAAACACACACAAGATTGCAACCTCATTCAAGAAATTAAATTATAACATTGCATACAGAACAATTAATACTCTATAAAAGTATATCAATACAGAAACAACACAAACAAACAAATACCACCACATAGGCGTATACAAACTCAAATGCAACACCTGCAACAACTTCTACATAGGACAGACAGGCAGATCATTTCAAACACATTACAAAGAACACATTACAGCCATAACAAAACTACAAAACACTTCCACATATGCAGAACACCTCACAAATGCTAACCACACTACAGAGACATAAACACAGACATGAAAATTCTACATATACAACCAAAAAGCCAGAAACTAAACACACTATAACAATACAAAATATATAGACACACAAAAACACATCTAAATGAAGTTCTCAACACACAACTCAATCCCACATGAAACATTAACAAAAAGCGCCAAGACCAGCACCAATCTGTTCTGAAGATGGCCCATAACAGGCTAAAACTAGTTAACCAGATACTGTAATATTTAACACACGAAAGATATGTAATACATATTCCGAACTATATTATGTAAGCAAACACTCTATATGTACGTACATACATACACACATACCAGTGGCACAGATTAGGTTTTAAGTTTGGGGAGACTAGAGATAATATGTGGGGGGGGGGGGAGATAATAAAAAAAAAAAAACGAGACAAACTAAGCTCTGGGCTCAGTCTATGCGCACTGACCTTTGTATTAAATGATGACAGACTAGGAAAAACTCCAATTGCAAGGAAATTAGCATTAATTATATTTTCTTGTACACAAGTGCAATGTGTCTGTCTCTTCTTTCCTCAAATACCGATAGGTCTATATTTCTTTCTACAAATATTTGATCACTGTATAGTTCTCCAAGATGTGTTTTTTTTTCTTTCAATTGTTAGTGTGCTTATACACGTGAGTCGGATGTTGAACAATGAATTCCTTAAGGGGAGGTTGTAAGCCCTATCCTTGCCGTGTTAAATTTAGCAACTTCAGGTACACTTATCTCAGAAACTATTCAATCTACATATATGAAAATTTGCACACCTGTAGTTGTGATCTTCCTTAACCTACCGACTTTATCTTAATTTATTAGTTCAGCTAAAAACCAAAAAATGTTAATTTTGATCCAAATCAGCTTACAACCTCCCCTTAAATAATTTTTTATTTATTTAAGGGTGCTCATGCTCCCTTTTACTGCTGGCTGTAGTTGCAGGTAACATGAAAGCCAAATGCATTAACTTTGTTGTAATCAGTACAGATATTACATAATTCATTTTTAAGTTGCTCCTGGTTGAAAAAAGGGCATTGTTCTAATAACTGAAGTAGTTTCAACTTAGGGATTTCTTTTTGGTAGTCTGGGGAATGTTTTCCATTCAACAATTCAACAAATTGAATTTTGGAAAAATCTTGAAATCTTCTTTCCATCCGAATAATTTGTGAATCTATTACCTCATAAGTTAGTACTCTTAGACGTCTCTTCCAATTGTCATTGAATGTTAAACTTTCATTCAGATCTAAGCTGAATTTAATGCATTCATCAACAGGTGTGGCTCCTTTGAAAGGGCACAGAGTCACATGCCCTCTTTTCCTGCCCTCCCATTAACTTAGAAGTAAATGTTTTATATTTAATGTTATTAAATCAGAATTTCCTTACTTGATAAGATTTTCTTTTCAAGTTACTTTCTACTTTGCTTCAATCTAATAGCATGCTTTTTATAGAGATTCAGTGGTCAAGAGCGCAGCACCCAGCATCTGCGCTGTCAATATAATAGAAATACCCTCCTGCTAGTTAACTGTTGGGCATGTTGTCAGAAAAATACATTCATTCTTGAAGTGGATGCAGTGGCACTGACTGGCTACGGAAAAGGTGGGTAACATTGGTTGGAGGGTGAAAATTTACAACCTTGTTGATCCCGAGGGTGAAAAACAGTCTCACTTCAACTGAGAGAAAGTTTGTCTGTAACTGAAAAAGGGATTAGTTGAGTTATATTTTTGATCTGTGCAGCAGTGCATGTACTGGCTTTAATTTACACTATAAAAATAAATATATTACATTAAAAATTGCTGGTCAGTAAAGTTAAGACTTCCATATGTATAACTTGCGATTCTATATTGTAATGATTATTTAGTGTTTTATAATGAATAGAATTAGGTATTTACAATCGAAACATTTAACACACGTGGACAGAATTGCTGCGAAAGAACAAGGGCCACCAAGACCCGTTCTGAATATAAAACAGGAGTGTAGTGATGGAAAAAGGATTTACACCAGATATTTCAACAAATCGTTGCACAAAAAGTGTGAATGGATTTGTGGCTGTGAAGTTAGTAATGCATTCTTTTGTTTTCCGTGTGTACTGTTTGGGGGTGACGATAAATGGTGAACAAGGACTGGTATTACGGATTTGAAACATTTGTCTGACAAAATTAAAAAACATAGTCTCTCGCAATCTCATTTAGACAATGAATTAAGTTTAGCATTGATAGGACAAATTAATATTAGAGCAACTTGATGAGGGCTGTAGAATTTCTGTTCGGAAGCATAATGAAGAGGTGGACAAGAACAGATATATTTTGTCACTCATTACTGATGCAGTAAAGTTTTGTGGTGAATTAGAACTCGCCTTAAGAGATCATGATGAAACTGAGGACTCGGGTAACACAGGTGTGTTCAAAGGGTTAATAAATTACATTGCCACAATCGATAGTGCCCTAAGAGATCATTTAGAAAATGCAAAGGTGTTCAAAGGTACCTCAAAAACTATTCAAAATGATTTGTTATCTAGTATGTTGTCAGTATGTCAGCAACATATAAAAATTGAAATCAGTAGAGTTGATTATATATCATGCAAGCTGATGAAACAATAGATAATTCGCACAAATCTCAGCTAACAATAATTTTAAGATGTGTTGGGAAGTGAAATTAAAGAACGATTTTGGAGCTTTTTTGAGGTACATGATAGGAGTGCTCAGGGCTTAACAGAAATAATTTTACAGTAGCTAAATGAAATTAGGGTGGACAAGGTTCCCGAGAAACTTATCTGTCAGACATAAGATGGGACTTCTGTTATGAGAGGAGAAAAGGGGTGTGTGCAATATCTGGCCAAGAAACAATATCCTAATGCGAACTACATACATTGTTATGTGCATCAAGGCAACTTGATTTTACAAAATGCTGTACCGTCATCCTGTCAAAGTAGAATATTTTTTGAAGACATCCAAGGCATAGATCCATTTTTTTCTAGATCACCTAAAAGAATGGACTGCCTTGCACAATTTATTCAAAGAAGGATCGCTTCTGTTCCCCCGACGAGATGGTACTTTCACCATAGGACTGTAAATAGTGTGTATGATAGAATGTTTTCAACATATTCGAGACACAGAAATAAATGACAGACATACATGTGGGCAGGCAGCGGGATTTGCTCGTACTTTGAAGGAGCCCCAGATCCTTTTATGGTTAGAATTTTACCATAAACTAATGCCTCACATAGCTATTTTCTTTCATTGCATTCAACAAAGAAATATTGATGCTCTTAAAGTTAGAGAATTTTTAGATAACTTTAGTAATGCCATTTCTAAAGTTCGAAAAACTTATGAATCAGAGAAGGTGACAGCTGATGAGCCTAACAACAAAGGAAGATACAGTGAATACACAAATCCAAGAAAAAATCGTGCTGCTGCTCTTCAAGTATGCGATGTTATTATCAACAATATTAAAGACAGATTTCAATTTTCGGACCATCTTAGTGCTTCAAAATTGTTTTTAGTTAGTAATTTCAAGGACTATGCAATTAATTTCGCAGCAAATGATCTCAGAGATACTATCAAAACTTACCCTATATTAAATGGAGAGAAAATGAAAACCGAATTGCAGGTTTTATACAGTCGTCAAGATTTGCACAGGGTAGCCGGTGCTGCTGCTCTTTTACAATTCTTGTGAAAAATAACATGTTGTGCACTTTCTCGGAATGCGTCATGTTCTTGAAAATAATAGTTACCATCCCAATGACAACAGTTGAAAGTGAGCGCTGTTTTTCAACCCTAAATCGCATTAAAACATTTTAAAGAAATTCAATGGAAACAAAAGACTGAATGCTTTAGCTGTGCTCTCTATGGAGAAGAAAGTGATTCGTGACATTCTTGAATTCAACAAGAAGGCAATTGAAGAATTTGCTACAGCTAAAGAAATGCGAGTTCATCTGATTTACAAATATTAAGTTTTCAGGTACGTGCATTAGGATATTTTTGTGTTATTTTCTGCTTATACAGTATGTTGGATGTGTTTTTCTTCGTTTTTGTGCTTTTTTACGACCCTATATTATGTGACCCTCCAATTTTACTCTTCACGAGCCACCACTGTTCATCAACAAACGTTTCACTTCTTAACTCTTTAATGTTTCGCAACACAAATCTTATTTCACTGTTGCAAGCAGTTATACTGAGTGTTGGTTTTGATTGAAGAACATTAAAGAAATTATCAATATAAACAAAACACGCTCGGTATAGGCAAAGCATCTGTCTTTTCAATACCATTGCACAGTGGAAGGACTCTGGGTGCCATAGATAACCTGTGAATCTGTATCATCAATGATCTCATTAAACACACATTAGTTATGAGAAATGATTTGTTATTTTTGTAACTGCCCTGGAGTGGAAGTTCCAGTGAGTATTGTTTGCATTAGTGTCCTGGAATGTTCGAACATGTCATATGAAAAACTAATTGTAAGGTCTGTGCTGAAATCTTTAAGTGGTTAAAACATAAAGATATGGGAGTGGAGGACAGTGAATATGTTTTATGATCAAATACGACAGGCTCCTCCTGCAGAGCAAACATCAACGAATATCGAACTTTGCCATACTTGACAAACTTGAACCGAATATAGTGCCTGTAATGTACGACGCTAGTTTGCATGCGGCTAGTTAAATCCTTTCTCACTTAACAACGCAGTTCTCTTTGATGACTTGCTGAAAAAGTATGAAATGCCGTAAGATCACAAATACAAATATACGTCCTGGTACTTGTATAATTTTAGAGCCATGTAATATTACCAAATTCAACAGGTGTGCACAACAATGAATAAATAGAGCATATGGACAAAACTGCTTCACTAACTGTTGTAGTTCTCTTTCTCTGTCAGCCATTACTGCAGCATTGTCACATGTTTGACTAATTACTTTTCCTTCCACATTCCATTCTTTCAATACTACATGTATAATTGTTGACAAGCCTTCAACAGTTTTATCTCCGGATACATAATAAAATCCAATGAATCTTTCTTCAATTCTGTCTTCAATACAGTATCTGAATAATATACTCATATGACTCTTGCATGATATATCTAATGTTTCATCAGCTTGAGTCAAAATGAAATTACAGTTTTGAATTTCAGCATTAATTTTTTATTAACTATCAAGATCATTTCTATTAGGTCATTCTGAATTTCCGGCGAAATTCCTTTAAAAACTGCAGATGGTGATAAATGATTTCGGATTAACTGTTCCTCTTGGGCTAGCAAATCCAAAAATTCAAGATTGTTGCTCTGTTGCCAGAAGTTTTACATTCTCAATGGCCGTGAAAGGCAAGTGCTAGTTTACCCAGGAACACAAATGCTTGTATAATACCACCTAATACTCTCCTGTTCGATGCAACCTCTTCATTATGTTTTCCTGCCACAAGACAGGTGGCTTCTGAAAAGGCATGCTCAATTTGATTTCTTCCTAGTAACTGAAAAGATTAATTGTTTTGTTGGTGACGTTTTGATATTTGATGCTTCTGGGCTTTTTTTCTTGTCAAACTTCTTCACTGTACTTATGCCCTCATTACAACATTCCTTTTCACCACCAAATAGAAAGAACAAATAACTATACAGCTTATTAGCAGCAGCACTCGGGTTTCATTTAAAACCAAACTGAGTTTAAAAGAAGGTCTTTTATCCTTTAATTCATCTTTTTTTCGTATGTCAGTGACGAAAATGGACTTTTTAATAATAATTCTAGTAGGTCCTCACTTGCTGACTCACTCATGTTGGCGAGAATTATTAGAATATCAGCAGTAGAAACGTTTGTGCAAATATTTAGTAACAATGTAAAATGATTTCTTGATATCACTTTAAATAATTCAAAATTTTACTTACAGGTACCACTATATTCACTAAACATTCTACATTAAAGTGAATGTCACATAAACAATATTAAGATTTAACTTATAATTTAAAACATCCTAACCTGATTCACACAAGTGAAGTGGGCAGGCATTAGATACACATTTAAAACATCCATAGTATGCTGTTTATTACAAAATAATTACTTAAATATGGCAACACTGCATTCAGATGAACCGCAATCACCAAAATATTCAGTAGTACCACCACTGCAGACGATACAATATGATCAAAGAAGTTTAAATAGTTACTGTAATCGAGAATAGTATTTGACAGTTCAAGTTTATTTTTGTCAATGCTACTTGCAATATCACATACAAGAAATTTTTAAAGAACAGTTTTATATATCTTGAAATAACCAACACTACCCTTCAGAAAAAGAAAGTGAAAACAGGGTATGCAGTCCTCGTCTACTTAACATCGCCATTTCAATTATGTTTCATAAGTAACACACTCATTAGGAATAATATTCTTGTGATAATTTTTAAATATTTTCGTTCACAAAACTCAGCTCTTACCCTTTAATTTCCCATCTCTCCTTCTCAAAACCTTTGTGGATGGACTGTGCGATGGAAGACTCCATCAGGTCAACATAGCGCACCACTAATGGTGCAAATGTATCCCGTAAGTGTTGGTGGAACCGTCCATTCTTCAAGTTGTCTATCAAAATACATGTTACATATGTCATAACAATCCTTTACTCATGTGAAAAATTATCCCTAACCTTTAACCAGTAACACTTTTTGTCCTAATATAAGTGAGAATCTCAGTGACTGCTGAGATTTTGATAATGTTTTAAGGGGAGAGACTTTAGATAGAAAAGAAAACAATATTTAATTAAGCACATTTCCAACATGCAATCAGACAACAGTATTTTGATAGCAAACATTTGAATGAATATTGAATTGCGCACAATGTGCACAGAATAATGATGATCAGTGTCTGGTGCAAAATTTCGTTAGTGTTTTTATACATAGGTTGCTAGTTAGTAGATGTTACCTCCCTCACAAAGGTTGTCACACCTAATACATCTGCATTCTGGCTCTGGTTCCTGAAAGAACATAGTTTGACACAATTTTGTGGTCTGGTCATTACATGTCTTGGTTTGTAACCACTTTGTGACCACTCATATTTGGTCATGTCGTTGCTTGCATTGAATTCTTCACATATGCTTGCCTTCTTCTGTCAGAGTTTTTGTAGAAGCTAGTGTATATGCCGGTGTGATTGGGAGTAAGAACTTCAGTTGCAGCTCCTCCACATAAAATGTCGCTCTTGACAGTTCATATAGAAGTCATCGAGAGGTGGTGTACTTTAATAGACAGAGCACTCTATGTAGGACAGCTATTTTCAACTCCTCTATCTTTGCCAGTTATCTCTTCTTTAGGTATATCTATATATTTTCAAGACTGTAAGTCACTACTGTGTTGAATCTTGAGTTAGAATAGCTTTATGACTGTTGTGAGGATGAGGTTGTCTGGGTGTTTGATGTTTGATCACATGATGCTTTTGTAGCACTATCCAGTCTTTTGTTAAAATCGAGCATAAATATACAATGCCTGATGTCTGGAGAGTAACTCCAATATGTTGTTTTTTAATTAGTCACTCATTTTATCTCTCTCCATTGTGGAATATTTCCTGTCTCCTCCTAAAGGTCACAGACAAGTTGACATAGTTGTATTTATTAGTCATTAAATGCAACAGTGTTTTTCACTGAATCATAAAATATACATTAAGTTAAAATCAATCAAACAGTATTAAAAACATATAATACATAATACTGTTTGATTGATTTTAACTTAATGTATACTTCATGAGTCACAAACAAGGTCTTGTCTTCATTCAGCCTTCATTCCTTCTTGCTCATACTGTTACTCGGTGAAATGCGACCTATAGATCTGTGTACGAGTTTGATGTCAGAACCATGTCATATATGAGTATCTTAACATTTCCTGATTCCGCTACATCTGTGATGTCGATTATGAACAGTGGTGGACTTAAGAGGGTCCCGCCAAAGTGCACCAATAGTCTGAGCTAATTAGTTTAATCTGGTGATGCCTCAATTATTTCTGTTGGATAGTAGGATCCTGATGAGTGGGGGTAGGTAATGCCATAGTTCTGTTATGTTCCGTAACTTCTCCAATAGGATGTTCCTGCTGACAGTGTCTAATGCTTTCGAGTAATTGATAGGTTGTAGTAGAGCTTCTTCTGTCATTTTGGAAGAATTAAACTGTTTGAGTCGTAAATCTTCTCTTTCTGAAGGTAAATTGTGACAGGCAGTTTGTCACCCATTAGTATGAACATAGGCAGAGTCAATGGCATTATGAGTGCGGATTGTGGTATGATTACTTTGCAGGCATTTGGTTCTATGGTGCTGCCATTGCCCTTATACATCATTATTACTATGTATTACTGTCAATTGACACATGCATTCATTTAAAAGGCACATGATAGGTTCCTTCAGCACTGAGAGAGTACTTTTGAGATGATCTAGGCCACACAATTTGTTTTTCATATTTTCGATAATTGTTGCTATCTCTTCGACCTTGAACTTATTTAAGTCATGGATGTTTCTGGTGGTGGTGCGAGTGTCTCATGCTGGAGTATGTTACTGTGCTTAAATGTTTGTACCAGACTTCCATTGATATGTTTCTCGGGAATTTTGGTTGCTCTGGCGAGTGTTTTTTGGCTTTCACTATTAGACGTCTTTCTTCTTCTCACTAAAACAGTCTTTGTTGTTCCTTAACTATTTTTTATACACTCATCCTAGCATAGTAATCGAGCTGTTCTTTGTCTACTATGTTAAAGCTGTATATAAGGCTTTGAAGGGTAATTTTCGAGTTTTATGACAGGCTTTGGTGTACCATTCGACTGTTTATGCTCAGAGGCTGCAGGAAAGTTAGCCTTCTGTATAATTTCTTATAATTTTGCCGCAACCATCATTAGAGTGCCATTTTGTAGTGTTCCGACTATTCACTGGGAGATTTTATTTCTTTGCAGTGTTTAACAATCTTTAATTTTAGTGTCATTTCTACAGGTATGTGTTTCCTCTGTATCTTCATAAGAGCTTCTTGCTTCAGTGGTGTGATGAAAGCAACCATTTTTGTATCTTTTTTGTTTTTTATTGAAGTCTCAGCAGATGAATAACATACAGTTGCATACATTAAAATGGCTTCATTTTTAACACTTAGTGAAACATATCATATATTCATTCTATATCTACTTTACTTCAAAATAATCACTAAAAATCACTGATGAAACCTTTGAAATTAAAAGAAATTCATTTTTGTCCAGAAGATAAGAAACCAACTGGAATTTCCCCATTTTTTCCACAGTTTCTGTGTAAGTCTTCTGGTTCTTAGTGCTTCAAGAACTTCTACAGAGGTGAATCAATAAATCATCATTGTGATATTTATACTTGTTCCCTGTGTGTAGGTCGTGAGAATAGAATGATAGCTTGAGTTTGCTTAGGATACTTTTATACTTCTTTCAAAGACCTATATAGTCGGTCTCGGTAGCGTACTTGGTATAGCGCTGGTCTTGTATGCTCGAGGTTGCGGGTTCGATCCTGGCCCAGGTCGATGACATTTAAGTGTGTTTAAATGCGACAGGCTCATGTAAGTAGATTTACTGGCATGTAAAAGAACTCCTGCAGACAAAAATTCCGGCACACTGGCAACACAGATATAACCTCTGCAGTTGCGATCGTTATTAAATAAACCATATTTTTTTCTTCAAAGACCTATACATCATCACAATAACTTTTGCATCAGCTAGGGACATTAGTTTCACTCCATTTTTTTTTGGGTTTGTTTTGGAAAAATATCTTAAACAGATGGTAACCTCTAAAGCCAATCAGCATCTCGTAACACCTCCATGGGTTCTGATCAAGAGTATCAGCATTTCAGATATGGGTACAAATGGGTAATTTTCTCTCCTCTAAACTCTATCTTGTAGATTATAATCCGTAAGCTGGTTAGAAGCATCGAAAATTTCTGGCCTGGCACTCATCATCATCACTTGCACTACAGCCCAAGGTGAGCTTTGGCATCTTCAACAATTTTTCTCTATGTCTCTCGCTCCTGTGTTTTCCTTCACTAATTCCGAATTCTGATCCTTACCAAATCTTCCGTCACTTCGTCCAACCATGTAAGTCTCGGTTTTCCTCATTTGCTGTACTCCCCTGCTTCATTCAATAAAAGTTTTTTGGGAGTTTCTCTTCCATCCATTCTCATAACATGTCCTACTGCCCTGGCATTACCATGCGAAATATTACTCATCAGTTACAAATATTGCTGTACTAGCTTCTTTGTACTTAAAAACAGCTGAGTAAAAAAGAAGGCCAAGCCAAATTTTTATTTTCATTTTGTCAATGTCTTGCAAGTTTTGTTCTGTGGATATTTGGTGATTATTTCTCACTGACTGAAGTTCCATATTTGTCCACGGCACTAATAAATTTACCACTCTGTCATCGGAAATAAGGTTCCACGCTCTTATTGGTTTTTACTGTTTCCCAACTTTGCAAGAGGCTACAAACTGGAAAGTATGTTTACAAAGTTGTAACATTGTGTACGAAGAGTTTGTTGTGATTCTACTGCTGACCATTTACATCCATTTTTATCCTATGAAAGTAATTATGTCTCCGCACTGTTTCATTGTGTTTGGGTTGATTCTCACTTTCATCTTCTACCTCAGTGTCAATGTTGTGACCACTATGTATGATATTATTATTATTATCCTGTACATTGCTGTCTTCTGATAACCACTCTATAATTATTTTTTGATTATCTAGATTGCATACATTAACAGTTTTTGAAGATCCGACATCCTGACTCATTTTAAATTCACAGCTAACAATAGAAACAATGAGCTAACAGCCAGATGGCAGCCACTTGAAATTAACGAACAACAAACAATTGATCTGATGACTAACGAAGATATTTGAAGGCTAACGAAAGGAGAGAAATACATGTAGTGAAAGAGCTTCAAGAAATGGGGAAAATACTAGAGCAAACACACTATGTTTGCTCACAGATGGACTGCATGTCACTGGTTAAAGACTAATGATAAGAGTTATGAACTAAACGAGAAAAATTTAATAAACACATATTCATCCTAAGTTTTAAAATAATTTTCTTGAATTTTTTATTCTCTCCAATGCATTCTATCATAATTTAACGCAGAATTATTCTTTCTAATGTTGTTTCTGAGAATGAGTGACTGACTCAATTGTTTCTGCCGCAACAAGAAACATATGTCTACATTTCTACAGTACTATTATGTGTTCTTTATGGACAAAGCAGAAGTTAAATGAACAATAGTATGCTTACATGGAAGCGATTCAGATTAAGGAAACTGTGATTTCTAATAAAAACAGACAAAACTGCAGCTGTCAGCTGATGATTTTTAATAAAAATTCGGAGTTCAATCCTTAGTACATCCCATAGAATTTCTGGTGAAAAAATGACAGTGAGGTACAGTTATAACAAATGCATACTTCACTTTTTGTTGAAATTTTCATTTATTAATTACTCTATTATGAACACATCACCATCTCACTGATTATAAAAGACATATTATTAGCTCAACAGACAGAACTTCAGTTTTCCCCGCCAGAGACACAAGTTTAATTCCTGATGACACCAAGTGAAATATTTTATGAATAGAATTGGTGTGTTGGGGAAAAATTATAATGGTTCTTCCATTTACCTTGTCACAATTCCACCATTTCTACACTCACTATCATTCACAAAATAAAACAGATGAACCAAGTTGTACTCTTGCAGTGATGTATCCACAGATGTATGGTCAATGAGAAATGCAACATAAATTATTTGCAAGATACGGTACAGTTGTGGTTTTAGGAAAAAATCCCACACCTACACAATACCGATTGTAAGTAGATATTGTAGTTTAAAAAGGTATAGGGCTATATAATAATAATAATAATAATAATAATAATAATAATAATAATAATAATAATAATAATAATAATAATAATAATAATAACAATGCAATTATTAAAACAAATCCCCTATATAATTGCATCAAAATATAAGGAATCATTTAAGATTAACAAGGAATATGATCACAAGTTGTTACATTTTATTTATCAATACTCGCAGCTATTTAAATGACTGATTTCTTTCTTTGATTCCTGTATTATTGAAGAATTATTAACAATGCTACATTCCATGATTTTAAAATTTCGTAACAGTGAAGAGACTGAGTAAATTTAATCTTTTCTGAAACACTTGCTCTGAAGGAGAACATGCTGTGTACTGATTTCACACTCCTTGTACAAACTAATTTTTGTATTGATGTTCTTAAAATATTTTTGATTCCTCTGCAATACACATGTTGGTGAAACAAGACCTATATTGTAACAATTTCAATAAAATGAAGCATAAATTTAGTCTGTTTGTATGCCTATTAAATTTAAATTACTCAATAACACAAGAGAAACATTAATTAGCAAATTACATTACACATTTTTTTCCATATTGTTGTTGATGATATGATGATGACATTAATAGTCATCATCATCATCATCATCTACTTTACGGATTAGGTCTTTGGCCTGTTCCACCTTCAGATGAATTCATCTTGCTACCTTGTTCTAGGTCGTTCGTCTAGTATCTTGGTATCTTTGCAGTTTGTAATTTAATACTATTTTCCGTAAACTATTATTGTCCATTCGTAAAATGCTTGTATCAGCTGTGTTTTTGTTGTGTAAATTTTCTTCTAAATTAAAGTTGATCTCCTTTTTAACGAATCTCTGAGGGATTACTTTTTTTTCCCCCTTAAATAGGCGTTTTCCTTAAAAGGGGGTTTACATAAAATGGGAAGAAGCTAGAATAACTCGTGTGTTATATACCAAACATCATAATCATTTAGTTAGGCCTACCCATATAATAAATTTCATTATAACATTTTCTAACTCTTCAAATGATGAGGCACAAATGTTTTTCCATTTGGTTGAACCTGAACCACACTGAAACTCGGCATTGAAAATTTATTTTTTCTTCTTCATTATTCCCCATAATGAAATAGTTGGCAAATCATGCTTTTTTGCCATATTTAATAGTATTATTTGAGGATTAGTCTCGACATCCCTTATTATTTTCACTTTCTGTCCAATAGTTAATTTCTTCCATTTAGTCACCATTATAATGATGCATAAAGAGCTTAAAAAAGCTTGGGGAAAAAAAAAAACTCGCGAGAACAAAGCAAGCAAAGCAACCACTCTGTGAAAGCAATGCAAATCAAGACCATAAAGGATAATGCCGCCTTTTGGAGCTGCATTACTATCGATTGAGATGCACTATCGAATATGTCGGTACTATTGATTATTGAAAGTCGAGTTGGTATTTCAGGCATCTTTATCACAAAATTCACTTGAAAAGTGTTCCTTAAAAGGGGGATTTTCCTTAAACCGGGAATTAATCACATTATTCTTATGGTAATTTGGCTGGAACTTAACAGATATTCCTTAAAAACAGAAAAGTTAAAACGGGTAATTAGCTGTTTGCGAATTTCTTTTCTTGTCCAAACGGGTAATAACTGCTACTGCTCTCAAAAATTTCATTCTGTAGTTTCTATTCTCCTTCTATCCTTATTGTTTTACTGTCTGGTTCTCGCAGCTATACATCAGCATTGGAATTGCTAAGACTTTATAGAATTTCATTTGTGTATTTCTTTGTGTTTTTTCTCTTGAAGGTTTTCTGATAGTCCCACATATCCTTCCAAATTTGTTTAGTTTAATATCTATATCTTCATTGTAGTCTTGTGATACACTGAAACCTAAATAGTTAAAATTCGAACTTGGATTTTGACCCGAACAAAAATTCGGTAATTTTTTCTTGAGACGACTGTATAATGTTTATATCCACATAGAACACCAAAAGCCAGGCTTCATTTCCGTCCATATGGGAAAAGTTCATTAGGTCCTCCAAAGGATAGCTCGGCTGAAAGTTCAGCACTGAGACCGTGACAGGTCATTGGTCTTTGTACTTGAATGGAAGGTGATGATGTTGATGATGATGAGTAAATAAATACATAAATAGTGAAAAGTTACCTTTGAAGACTTTCACTTGCAAAAGGACTCAGGAATAGTTTTAACAAGAAGATAGCAATAATCATGAAGTGTTATCATTGAGATCATCCCCTTATATCATACGTATTTCCTACCATATTCAAAAAAT
Source organism: Periplaneta americana (assembly GCF_040183065.1). NCBI lineage: Eukaryota > Metazoa > Arthropoda > Insecta > Blattodea > Blattidae > Periplaneta > Periplaneta americana. The sequence continues at coordinate 90,874,993 of NC_091126.1, forward strand.
CTGTGTGCAAGTGAAGATAGTAAAATTTATGGGACATATTGCTCTGTAAAATCTTTACTATACCTTCCACTTGTTCTCAATATATTTCAGAAACATTTTTCTGAAAGATTGGACATACAGTTTTGAATGTAAGTCACATTGCTTTCTCAATATTATGGTATTACATTCTAGTTTGAAAAAAGGTTCTTTCATGATAGTGTGGATATTTGGTCCAGTTTAGCTTTGCTCAATAAAGAAAGTTTCCCATCAAACACACACAGAAGTACCCTAACTTCTTTAAAACTTTCATAAACAATATGTATTAAGTTTAACATGATTCTCACCTCACTTCTGGAAATGGGCTAACAGCACTCTTTGAGAATCCCAGAACACTATGAGCACAATCTTGTCCGATAATGGCATAGCCCGAAATTTCTTAGTTTAAGATGATGAGGGATATTTCCGTTGCAGAGAAGTATGCTTTGTTCGGTTCATAGTGATGCACCCATTATTCCTCAAGAGTAACAATGGAGTTAAGCATGTCTTCTCCTTCATCTGCGTACCGAGAGAGACGTGCAAGGAGAGGCCCATTCAGTTAATTTTGTGTTCCAGAGCATGTTCTCTACGCACTCACTGTGTACACACTTAGTGGGAATTAAAAAATCATGGGATGTAATGTATGCTAAACCATGAGAACATCCTATTGCAGTTGCTGTACTGTCTATCGTTATTAGCTTGTCAGTTCAAACCATCTCCTCCATTCACCTCACAGTTGCTTCTGTCGCAATTTGAACAAGATGACCAGGTCAGCCTTCATCAGCAACTTTCAAGCATTGTTGAGGAAATTTATCGACTGGATTGTGCACTGCCTTACATGACAAGCAAGTCACATCGTACAAAGGAAACATTTTCTTATAAATATCCTTTGCAGGAAATCCTTTTGACCACAAAAATCGCACAAGACCATGTTCTTTTGTCGCACATTCCTCAAACAATACAGCATTTCGAATCAGAACTGGGCATGTGCATGGAATACCTAGAATCTGTCATGAGTAAGATGGACTGTGCTGCCATCTAAAGATACCTTAAAAACTACTGCCATTATAAGCTATGCCATAACTATATGTGACCTATTTACTGACTTCCCTTCGTATTTGCAATTTTTCACTAGGCACTAACAATTGTCTCAAAGGTCTCTCTTTGACCTTGTTCAATATTCAGCCATTCTTCATTGTAAAATAGTTTTGAGAGAATTGCTACATAATGTTTTAATCAGAGAATAATTGGATTATTGCATTGTAACTGATCATCATTCAAAACACATGTCAAAATGAAAATAGTGTTTGTAGCAATTTTTTCAACCCATTGCCCCAGTGATTTCATTGTGGTTTAAGCCCTCTCTTCTTGATACTTTCACTTTTCGGCAAACGATGGATTCTTCATAGAAAATAGTTTGATGTTTAACTTGTCATGACCTTGAAGTGAGAAAAGAGACTTGGAAAGTATATCTTCCACCTCTTGGTCTGTTGGTTTATGGGACAATGATTCTAGACATTCTCACTGATCACTACAAATGCATGCCATACTTTTTGTCATTATCTTATCATTCTTTTGTCTTCTTCATGTAGCACATGTAGCTTCTCATACCCATGTCTTCTTTTCACCTATCTCTTAGTTCAGTGATGTCAAAAGCAAGCACATTTTATAACCGTGAAATCATTTGCGGGCACCAGGCGTTCAGCCAGGAGATTGACAAGGTGAATTGTGTAGGAACCTGCTGATTGCAGAAGGATAGGAAATCAGTGGTACACAAACAGTAGGCGGGCATTGTGCGTGTAGACAAAATGTAATGAATGAACAGCATTTTAAAATAAGTAGATATCCATGGTTCTTTTCTACATTACTTTTGTATAAATATAAGTAATAGTTGAATATGACATGATTGAAATTAGTAACTTAAATAAACAAATTTCTCTCAAAAAGTATAATGCCACATTATAACATAACAGGCACTTTAAAGTAACACTGTGTTCAACATTCAGTTACATATGTGCTTACAGAAGAACTATTACTGTATTTCGAAATCAGTGGAAAAACTTAACTTAGATTTGGTACATTCTCAGATAGGGTCAAAAACCCTGATGGAACTGATATTTAACCCTTGCGATGAATTTCGGTGAAGTTTGGAGGATCTAATTAGTGAACTCCATTCTCACCTCCAAGCTGGGCCCCCCTGGGATCTCTTAAGATGGGAAAAAGAGAGTGGTGTGCAGAAAGCAACGGGAAGCTACTGCATTTATCTTTCCCAAGAAACATTGCAAACATGGCATGATGAGTCTTTCCACAGTAAAAGATTTCGACGTAAACTATCCCCTCATCTACTGACGGATGCACTCGAAGGAATGGTGAATGGAAGAAGAGTTTGGTGCAGAAGAAAATATCACATAATAGACCATGTTGAGATATATGGATCTTCGTGATATTTCCCGTAATGTCTTTCCACGTTACATGTTTTTTGTGATGATTTTTTTTTGCATATTATGCACTGTACATCCCCACCACTTTTTTTTTACTCCATTCCAGGTAAATATATTGTACGTTCTCTTGCATGTAACCAATGTACCCATTGCACACCTCTGACCTACGCTTTCCACTAAGCCCTATTAGTAGACTAGCCAGTTCGTTTAGTATGTTGTTGTCTAATCTTCTGACGAGAGCTAAGGGCACACTGGGCTCTAAAGCGAGCGTTTGTGCCTATGAGCATCAATTGACATGACTGTCTTAGTTTATGAAGTCCTCTATCTCCTTCCCTCATTGCTGCTGCCACTTGAGCAGAATTTCCAACTACTGGTTATTTATGAAACCAGTGACTCCATTAATTGTGTCACTACAAGCCACTTCCTAGTGTTCATGTAGATGCGTTGTTTGCCTCAAGAATACTCTTGTTATTTACTAAATTATCCGAAAAAAAAATTTGAACATCATAAGGGACACCAATAAGGCACCATTCATGAAGCAACGAAGCCAAGAAATAATAGGGTAGTGTGGTCAGTTCCTTTCCCCCTCCATTGCATACATTGCTACTAGAAACATATTACACTAATCAGACTTCAGAATTATAAATTGTTCTTCCTGTGATACATATCATCAAGTGTGAGATGTACTGCCTGATAATAGATGTACATTAGGGCGTATTGGAGAAGGCTGAGAAATATTTTTTTTTTCCCGAAATTAAAAATTTAAGGGTATGCTAAAGTTGCGTAATGATGCCAATGTTTCTCACAACAATTTTTGACCTTCTAGAAGCAATTTTAACCGAGCGCAGAGGGATTTTTTTTGATTATCTTATTTTTTTCTAACATAAGTATGTTTGCAGGTCTTTGCATGATGCACACTTCTATGATTTGTTATTATTGAGGGACAAAAGAAAAAGTGTAATATTTTTAAGTTCCAAGAGATGACAGAAATGCAAAATAAAAGGTCAAACATGTTATAGGCTGCATCATACTAGAACTCAACACGTGGAGATGGCTGCTAACGAATTCCAACCACTCACCAACCTATTATTATTTACTTATTGTATTTCCATTTTCATTTTGCTCTCAGTGAAAAATAATCTGTCTTCTTCTCCCAGAATTGGAATTGCTTTCTTACATCCAGTGTGGACCTGACAAAAGCATCTCTCTTTTTCACCACAAACTGTAACTCGAGCATTGCTGACAACATCTTCACTAGCCTCTTGACAGATTGTGCGTGGCATGGGAAACAAAGTCCCCCCCCCCAGAAAATTCCTGATCATACATCATATTATGCAAATGTTCAGTACTTAAATGTCGAAGATTCTGGTATAATGAATTTCATAAGAAGGGAAAGACAAAATGAGTTCTTATTGCTCATTCAGTTCTCAAATTTATTAAACATTATTTTGTACTCAGTTTTTTTCTTGTATATATTTTTATTTTATTCTATTTGTATTTATCTGTATTAATTGTGCTAATCTAGCCTGCCTCTCTTCAGTAAATATACTGCACAACTGCACTTCATTTAATTTTTTTCTCATTCTTCTTATTTTTGAAGGTATGAAATGTCTAACAAATTTCTCGTGTTTATTCAATGTGCTGAGAAAACAGGTGTTTTCATACAGGTATCCTCCGACCACTGTAATTGTGGATAACATTTCTTTATTTTTAAACCATTTTCCTTTCTAGGTCTGATTATTTTTATTTCTTTACTCATGATATGTTTTGCGATAAATACAACCCTTTTATCTTGAGTATCAATCCTCAGTATTCTGAAAAAGTATTTTTTTCTAATGTAATTTTTCAGAACCAGAATGCATTAAGTAGTTTCATTTTCCTAGCATGTACTTCTTTCCCATTAACATTAATGTTTGATTACTAGCATTTAAAAGAAGTGTTCATTCTATGCACACTGCTTTTGCCCAAGAATGTTGTGAAGAACCGGCTTCAGCATTGCCATTTAACGTGGAAAAAGCCCAACTTCACCTTTCGAAAGAGATGTGTTCACTACAGTTTGGGAAAACAGTTTTCAAAATGTGCTCTTGTTGCAGATCTGAAACATTATGGGAGACTTTAGTAAGAGCTGTTTGTTTTCTTGTTTTATATATTATTTCCTCCAGACTGCTTTTATTTTGTCATCCTGGGGTACGGTATTTTATCAGATGCTTTCTTCCAATAATATATTACTAGCAATTTTTCTATTTTTACTGGTGGCGATGAAAATACTCAATTATCATAACAGCATTCACCTATAATAAATTTCGTAGGAATTCAGTGCATTCAATAGCCATCATATATGTTTTATTATTATTATTGTTGTGAGCAGTGAAATTCGAAGAAAATGTAGTTGTAATACACACAAAATAACCCATACATAACCAGTTGTATGTAGTAAATAAATATCAGTCACTAAAATCATGATTTTAATTTGATTGTAATCTATAAAGCGAGTCAATGTTACTATTTTATATTAAAAATATAACTACCTAAAAAAAATACTATTAAAAACATTTATCTACATTTGTCAACGTGAGCTTGATTTTGTATTAGAAGAACCATTTTCTTTCTACAACAAAATATCTTACAACACTTTCAATAACCCATTAAAACTATTCTTTTATGTTTGAGAATGTAACACTGGAAATATAAATATTACAAGCTTTCTCATTAATATAATGTTGGCACCTGTGTAGGGGCATAAAAATCTTAAGTGTTCAAAATAACATTTCTACAGTACATTGAACAGTGATGATACTAAGAGCATATGTCGACATAAACCGTTAATACAACAGAACATTTCTCTAGTACAGCATACAGTGATGATACTAAGGGCATATGTCGACATAAACAGTTAATACCGAGAAAATGTAAGAAAATTAATCATTTTACTGTATTATGAGGACTTGTATTCCACCCAGACACAAGTCCGTAATACCAAATGAAAGCTGAAGTTTTTCTTTTTAATAGCTTACCAGAAACTGAACATTGTAAAAAAAAAAGTGACTTAAGCCCCACTGACCATGCACTGAAGAATTATGAAAACAAAAAATTAAATAAAAATTTTACCTTATACAATACTGCGGCTCGGTAAAATATGTAATTAGGGATCTTGCTTTTCATTACTTATAGTAAAGACTACAAGACAACTTTTCTACACCCTTACATTCTGAATTTCGGAAATTTTTTTTTTCAATACGCCCTAATATCCAAGGTTAAAAAATAATGGGCTGGCGACAAATGTCTAAGTCCCAGAAACAGAACAGTGCGCATGCCCATCTCCTTGAAGCTCCAGTTCACAAGATGACATAATTAAACCATGGAAATGTGCCGTATTTTGTTCTAAAATATGTTATAAAATAAAACGAAGGGTTGATTCTACCTGCATCAGGGTCTCTGAAGAGTGAAATAGCAATAAAAATTGATAAATACTAAATCTGTTGAAACAGGGTAGAAAATTTATCCAAACGAAGATGAACGAGAAAGCTACATAATATGCTGGATTAAAATATGAGCCATTGTAGCGTAGCTGGCTTAAGCATGTGTCTAAACCATATAGCATTGGTTGTAGTATGTTCAAGTCTCCATTAGTCCTAATTTTTTACATTACAAATTTACCATAATAAGTTTTTATAAACACCATTTACACAAGTACCAAGTGGCGACATCGCCTGAAAGTCGATTGAATGTTTAGTAAATAGCACAACCCCTCCCCCAGGCAACACTCCTGTTTATTAATAAAACTGTCTGCATTTATGCCTGATTTATAGCTTTTAAAAATATGTTTAACTACAACATTAAAACATGTTACCATTGTAAATATAGAATTTAGTTTTTTTTGTTTTAATAATGGCAATACTGAAGTGATACTGTTTACCATTCTTCTGTTCATATTGGAGTTCATTTTTCTGTGTTTTTTGTTTACCTACATTCTTCACAGGGAGCATTGACACAAGAGGGCTATAATAGCCTGTCAACAACTCATTCCTCTCATTTGCGTAGATTACTCTGCATCAAGTGCAGCAAGAGAGATTGGAGTCCCTTTGACAACTGCTAAGAGATGGGCAAAATTAAGGGTAAGTCACTATGAGGCAAGATGGGGAATTGTCATTATTTTCAAAATATTTTTTGTGTTGTTTAGAACTAAATTAGGCCATTCATTTCATTGCAATTTGGTGGATATTTATTTCAACTTTATGTAATACCATTTTAAAAATTTATATCGCAAAAATACACCACTTTATAATGTCCTCATCTTGCTCCTTCCCTCTACAAGTAAGAAATATGGTTCTCCCCATATTATTGGGACAGTAAATGGCATTGAACGGTACGTGCAAGTAACGAATCTCTAAATATTGTGAATATTTGTTCTAGGCGAACTCAACTTTTATTCTGACTATTTATTACCAGACTAATATATATTCTGATCACCAAGTTTGTAATCGAAATAAAACTCTTACGTCTTCTTAATCAATACAGAAATTACTATCCTTTAGAATCCTATGGTTTATACATTATACAGAATGAAAGAGGTTCAAAGAATCAGACATTAATGTAGATGTGATATCATGAAACTCCACTGTCAAAGCATGAATTCTATTACCAGTATGTTAAAATTGTAACATATTTCTACTTCAATGTTTTTGGGTTATATTAAATAGCCATTTCATTATTCAGCCTTCTCATAACGCACTCACATACTGGTACAGTAAAATACAAAGCTACACACTAAGAACATGACGAAACTGGTTTGAGTTGTAGCAAACAAAAATGTAATTCTTCATTTATAGACGTTGAACATGGAAATATAAACATGATTAGATGTTATATGAATGGACTTTAGGGACACATCCATTTTTGAATCGACCATATTCACCATGCAAATCTAGTCTTTCAGGTAAAGCTCCCTGTAAAGCAGATTTGAATAATTTCAAGGGAAAAATTTATACCTGGCCCCGGCACAATTTTTCCTTTGAAATTATTCATATTCACCATGTTCAGGGATGGGGAAAATTTCAGTTTTGTTAGTGTTCTCATATTAGATTTAAGCTAAGTAAGCTGCAATAATAGTCAGAAATATTATAAAAAATGAAATGTACATCTAAAGCAGATTATTTCATAAACAGAAATTCAAATACTCTATTCTGAAAACTTGAAACGAAATCAATTAAAATTGATATTTTCTTGTATACTGCAATCGGGGACTTTTATCAGCAACTTAACATTTTAATTGAGATAACAGAACTCTTCTGCATTTTCATTATAACATTATCAAATAAGAACAATTTTTAAGCTCTTTCAACATAATCGCACACAAATATTCCATGTATAAATATTTGCCTATTATTATGAAGTTTCTAAAAAATTAGCTTGGCCTATAATAAAGCTCAGAGATATAATGCAACTACAATTTGTGGAATATAACTGTGAATTACGTATCTATGCTAATATCTAAAGAAATTGATAGTGTTCATACTCATGATAAGTGTTAATTTAAAATGATAAATTATGAATTACAGCTAAATCAACATAAGAATCTACGTATTACAGTACAGAGAGTTTCTATGCAGACCAGTCCCATATAGTAATATTCCAGCGACATAATGATGGTAATGTGGAGCGCCTCTCCTGAGAAAGCCAAGTGGTAAGGGATGGAGTGGGACTGGTCTGTGTAGGGAAGCGTGCATGGGATATGATCACTCACTACTCAATAAGAGATTTTGTTAGGTAGAGGCTGATGTGGAAATGGTCTGCATAGGAACTCTTTGTACTTTTGTCTCATCATTATACAGTATAACGTAAATTACGTGAATTCAAAGACCGTTTCTCCTTTTCTAAAGTAACTATTAGTTGCTTTTCTTGATGAAAATTCATACTGTTACACAATGACCAAAATGAAAATTTAGGTGTTTCAGTATAGTATCCCATGATAGGATGTCGACAACTCATTTGCATGTTCGAGAAATAATTTCGAGCAAAAACTTTTCAATTAACATAGATTGCATCCACAATGGTTAGTCAACAAAGTGAGAATTTGCCTTTATTGTGTTCTGATTTTGCAGACAGTCGATTGCCAGTAAACCCATTGCAGCATAGCTACATTATGATGACTGCCTTCCTTGTAAAACAGGAGTAACATTAGAACGTGATTTGAAACAATGTTGACTAAATTCTCATAAGTGAACGCGTGTTACTTAGGTACATCTAGTGACTTGGCCAGCATGATCACCAGATTATTCTCCTTTATCTTATTTCCTCTGGGGACACTTGAAATCTCTTATGTAGTTTATTAAGCCAAAAACAAGGCCTAAACTTATAGAGAAATTAATGGAGTATAGTAATTACGTAAGAAATTAAATTTCTGTATGTGGAGTTGCTTTTCCTGGAAACTAAATAATCGTAATGCAATTACAATTGCAAACATAAAGCAGATAATAAAACAATACTGTAATTTATCTGAATTACTGTATATTATATAATATATTTGAAATGTAGCACAATTCTGAAAATACATTCACATTGTAGTACTGTAATTTCTGAAAATTAAAATAGTGCAATGACTAGGGTTCGGGTTTCTATGACGTCATATTTTTATCCTGGTTTTCTTTAAAAACTTAAGTTAAATTAAACACATTGACATGGTTTTTATTAGTCATATAAATACATATTTCAACATTATATCATATTTGACTAAAAAATGGTATAAAAGCATATTTTTGGTCATATAATTGTTTTAACAGTTTTCTCAGAATTATTAACATGTTTCGTGTCAATAATGGCAAGGGATTTTGTGTTAGGTTATTTATTCTGAATTTCCTTTCTTTAGAAATATTTTGTGATTATGTAGTCTGAAGGTAAAGTGTTTCGCTAGCAGTCAGTTATCAAAACACAAAAGTCAAAAGAATGTTAGGAATATGGCCAGCTTGTTGCTCGTCGGTCTTGCCTTCACCACCTTCACTCCTCTCAAACATGTGACAATTGTTTCAATCCCACTCTTGCCAAGTAGTAATTCATAAAATGGGTGATCTTGTTAACATAGATGTAAAAGCATTAATCTCACAGGTGTTTTGGACATTTTTCACCACTCTTTTCCCCTTTTCCTCAGAATCCTTTTGTCTTCTCCACTGTGAAGTGTGAATTCAGTTCTGCAATATACGAATCTAGATTTTAAGATGCCTAAAGTAAAGTACTCTGATAGTGTAAAATTGTGTGGGTTTATTAAAGAGTTTAGTGAAAAATATTTTAGTACCGGTACTGATGAGGAAATTTTATTTTGAAGAATTTGTGAAATGAAAGTTACGGCTTAGGAGTGTTTTAAAAGCCAACATTGCAATACTTCTAAACACAAAAGCTATCTAAATAGACAATTCGCTGCAGGAACCAGACAGTGCATCTGAGTTTTCTAAGAATCTTTGTGAGATGATGGTTTCATCGAAAATTCCTTACATAAAGTAAATACTGTATCCATATTTTCTTGAAGTTCTTACAAAGGTACATGACTCCTCCTAATTCTACAAAGTCCACATTAATTGAATTAATATTCACATAAACAACTTTGTTAAATAGTGAATAAAAAGAAAAGTTTTGTAAGTAATTTTTGGACAATATTTAATTTCTTTTGCACCATATTTCCAAGTTTTTATGCCATACTTTGGTATTTTTAGAGCATAAGTGCATACATATTTCCAGAGCTTTTAGGTCATAGAAATCCGAGCCCTAGTAATGACATTAAAACATTTATAATGCAATTTGGTATCAATTACTGGCTAATATTTTTATAATTTCTCGACAAACCATAGCAGTTTCATTCCATCATCACTGGAACTTTTCTGTTCGGAATGATTGCAGGAAAACATATGGTAGTTAAAGTTGTCGACATTTTATTGTGTGACAATTTATGTATTTTTCTTAAAAGCAAATTTAGAATATGCAGTCGAAAAATTAAATTATGTATATAACTTCTAATACACTTTATGTATGTTAGTCAGGTCTGTCTTACATTTATATGCAGTGCGATCATTTAACAGCTGACTTTGCTTTATAGTACATGTTTCATTATCATGAACTTGAACGTAAAAACTACAATGTAATTAAGTTGGAGACATTCAATCTGTACATTATCTGATGCTCGTTTTCTTAAACAAATTAACAATAAAATTGAATGTGCTAGTTGCAGTAATACTATTTAACATGACATTGCTAGAAAATGTGCAGGATATTTAATAATATTTTAGTGTCAAATTTTAAGTAGATTTCTATTATACCTTCAATTTTACCAAAGTAACATTAGCAAGTTTACTGATATAATTATATAATTTTTAAAAAGTGCTGTTATGAAAGTCACAATAAAAATTAAACTTGGTATTGTATACTGGCATACAGACTGGCTACTCTCCTGTTTCGAGCACTGACAATACATATCTGGAACACCACTTATTACAGACATGTTATAGAATGCTTTCGTATAAAATGTGTTATGTAGTAATATCAAATTAGCATATTATGTTATTAGCGAGTTAAACTTCCTTTGCTGTCATACAAGGAGTGTATTGAGTTTTGAAAAAGAGGGAGTTGGATTATCACTACTCTTTTTTTTTTTAATTGATTATTTAATGACACTGTATCAACTGCAGTTTTATCTGGTATTGGTGGAATTGGTGACAATGAGATAGTATTTTGGCGAGATCAGACAAAGGCTGCACCATGATTTATATAATATTCAATTTACAGTTGGGAAAAACTTGGAAAACCGAACCACATAATCATCCCAAGCGGAATTTGAACAAATGACCGAGTGCAGTCTCGGATCAGAAGACAAATTCCTTATCCCTGAACTATGCTAGTACTCAGTTGTTATTCTTACAATTATAACTCTTGCTGAAACGAATGTAAGTAACTTTCTACATACAATGAAGATACCTAAATTTGTAATTATATTTAATCTGTAGTTACACATGTATTTTTTTTTTGTGAATATAAATGCTAAACTTCGTAACTTTAACATCTATCAGGTGCTTTACAGTGTGACCTTATAATATATTTGATAATTAAAATTATTGTTAAATAACAGAAGAACTTCAGTTCATTTTAAAATAATGAATACAGATTTTGGACAACAAAGGTGTCTTCATTGTGTCGTTTGTACAATTAGAAGTTTACATTAATTATTTCACTTTCCAGTACATATTTGCAGAACTTGTGAAAAGAGATTAATAGGATTTTTTTAAAAATAAAATTCATGCTGTTTCTTACCGTCTGTTCTCAAATAATCATTCATTATTTGGAATAACGGAAAGGAGTCCCACGTGTCAGGCGGTTGCTCTGCCAGAACTTGGTCCATATCGACAGCAAACAGTGACCAGAAGATCTCGGCATGTTCCACAAGAAGGTCGGAGAACCATGCGAACGCCTGCATTCAGATATTCAAATGCTGTATATCAAATGGAACACAGTTTCCTTAAGCAACATATTAAGTTTAGATTATTAAAAGTAATTTCACTTAATTGCGTGAAGATTTATCTTAAATTACGTACAATTATGCATATTAATAATTAATGGAATCATAATCTGAAGAACATAATTTAAATATAAAATGTCAAGCACTGTAAGATAAATGCTGAAAAGTCAGCATGTGTTCATAACAATTCCACTATGCTGTGCAACGTTCATAATATAACATTCCATTCATTAATATAATAAACATATTTAAAATATGCTATTGCATACAACGAGTATCTGCAGGTTCTCATACTCTCATTGCACTTGTGCTACCAACAGCAGCATAGGAAATATCCATGCTTACTTAATGATTTTGTGATATTTTTACGTAAATACTAACAGTGCAACCTCAGTACTGCAGGGCCCATTGTGCGATTTTAAATATATTTCAAATGACCTGAATATTTGCACGTGACTTATTTAATAACGATTCATCACTAGAAAGATTATTTAATGTCTGCGAAATAATAATAAAGTGACAGAAAATGTGACTGTGAGAAGTCATGCACTATTTAAAATAACAATTCCAGAGTTTTTCTGAAGAGGGAGAGGAAGTGACGAGATACACAGAAATGGAAAGAGAGAGGGAGAGAAAATGGGAGAAGATGAAAGACAGAGAGAGGGTGAGATGGAAGGGCAGATAAAGAGGAACAGAAAAAGAGAAAGTGACACTGGGGGTGAGAGTTGAAAAGAGAAAGGGGGAGAGAAAGGCAAAATGAAAAGAGGAGAAAAACTGTTGCTTCAAATCAAAACAGTCAGTATGATTGAAATCTAGAACTAAACTGGAAACTGACAATCTACCAATAAGAAGTCCTTACAGGAAAAAAAAAGAAAAACTTTAATATCTGGAGGTTCAATTGCAGAGAACAGAATCGAATATCCGAAATTTGAAAATTCACTATCTTCCTATGTCTCTTAAGAGGAATTTCTCCCTTTACTGTAATGATCAGAATCATATTGTCACATGTACCTTAAAAATTATCACTCAATGCAACTATTCAGAGCAGTAGGGCCACATTTTTAAAGTAAGACGTACTAGAGGTGTTAAAAGTTAAATGAATAATGAAGAGTTATTTATTTCTTAAAAGAGAAATAGTACTCGATTTATGAGAAATAAACTATTTATTTATGCTTCATAATTTGTATGTTTACCTCTATTTAAGGTTCTGGCTAATATGTACATCTACTATCAGGTAGTACATCTCACTTGACAATATGTGTTAGAGGAAGAACAATTACTTATTTGTATAAATCAGCGTTGTCAGACACAGCCTAAATGGAGCGGAGCGCTCCGCTATAACTTGTTGCGAGCTCCAGTGCTTCCACAGACATAAGCAAGTTCACGCTTCGACTGGACGTCTCTAGCACCACAACCGGTTTTGGAGCTTACAACTCTGACACAACTGGTATAAATCTTAAATCTGATTAGCGAAATACGTTACTGTACTAATCAGCGATGTATGCACTGGAGGGAGAAAGGAGATGTCCACCCTATCCCATTATCTTCTAGCTTAATTGCCTCATGAGTGATGACTTTATTTGTTTCACTTCTGAGGTTTCAATCTGAAGCTCTGAGTTTTCGTGCTGTCTCCATTAGTAAAATTGTTAAATTCGATAGCATGTTTGAAGAAAAAGTGTAGTGGTACAATTTTACGAATGAAAGGAATGTTTCTGCAAACCTGAGGAGTTTCAAGATCTCCACATGTTTCATTATTGTATATTTGCTTTCTGTCTAATATACGAGCTTTCCATATATTTAAAAGCAAATGGATAAATGTAAGAGTAGCGTGACAAATGCTCACACACTCGTGTATACTCACACACACAAACTACAGAGGTATCCATTTTATCTAAAATACGATACATTAAAATATTTCCCAGATGACATTCTTATATTGAGGTTGCACTGTACAGTCTTTTCAACATGAAAAAATACTTCGAAATTATTTATATTCAATCAAGTAAAATTACGTTACTTAGATATTTTCATGCTAAAGATGTGCTTTGTAGCATGCTGTTAATAAAATTTCTTCAATGCTATGTGAAGCTAACAGAGGAAATACTTCTCCTTCTTCATTTTATGAACATCATTATTTTAGAATATCCATATTTAGAAAATTGACCGTAACATATTCACTATGTGAGTAATTTAACCTATGAGGTTAATTTTTATGACAGCATGTTTTTTTACACTTAAGACACTGTGCATTGCATTACAATATTACATTATATTTCATAATTTTATATCAGATTATAAATAACGAAATAAAGAGAATTTTGTCGCGAAAAATATGGAAACATGTTTTGGCAGGTTAAAACATTATTAATAATGAGAAGACAGCTTCCAATCCCTTGTAGAGTACAGATTCAACATACATGAGGTAAGTTCTATGTGCTGTCATATAAATTTGTGCTTTTAATTTGTCATTTTAATAATCTGTAATTTATGCAGTTGTCTTTGATAATTTCCTCAAGCACATAACTTTTACATACAATTAAAATTCTTTTTACATTGTATAGGCTACTTTGTGAAAATTAGTGCAATTTTTGCTATTAAGCTTTATGATGCCTTTTGAAACGTGCAGTTTAAAATTAATGCAACATTAAGAAAGACTTAATTAAACACAAATTTATTTGGAAAATATTAACTATTAAGTTCCTTCTCGGTACCTAACTTTCAGTTATACAAACACTGTTTTAACAAATTATGTTTTATATTTATAAACAAACTAATTCTGGAGTGTCCAATAGAGTTTGAAAATAGTTAACATTAATGACATCATCTGACACGTGCAGTGATTGCTTTAATCATCTTACACAGGAAACTAACTAGTTTCTTCATATAATGCTACCAAAATTATAGTTTTATCACATGCAATATAAATACATTAGACACAAAAATTCCCAATAATAAATATTTAATGTGCCTTAAAATTATATTATACAATAGTATGAATTCACTTCACAGTTAACCAATTACATTCCTGTTTATATTTTCCTTACTTTATCTATCATTCAAAAGACGTATCAGTGATAGTTCGTGGTATAATTGATAAGTGTTTGCAATAAATTATATCTATAATTATTATTTTCTAAAAAAGCCTTCGAACCATTAACATAAATTCAACCGAGACAGTAAGAAATAAGTAAGAAAATATGAGCAAGGAGATTGCTTTTTACAATTAAATTACGAATAAAATATAACTCTGTACAGGATCAGGTTGCACGCGGTTTGTCACCATCAATCACAATACACAATTTAATGGTTCTGTTTGTAAAATTGCCATGCTAGATGTAAGCACAAGAGAAATGAGTGAGAATTCCGATCGTCAGTCAGGTGTGGCAGAATAATTGCCACATTTCGCTTGACTCAATGGAAAGAAACATTGTGTCACTGTTAAACAAGTCACCACTCAGAAAGAATTTAAATGCTAATGGAAGAAGTAATAATCCAATCTCGATTCAATTAAAAGAATATAATGAATGTGGTGGTAAAAGTGGTGATTGGACAAACTTGCAACTAGGCCAGAAACTGCCATTCTTAACATAAACTTCGGATTTCTGTGTTGCAGACAAAAGGTATTATTTTTGTAATTTCAGAAATAAGACATCTGACTTAATTTACACGATACAGAGTTTAAGAGGAAGTATGTAATTAATTTCATACAAATTCACATAAAATAGTCATTCGTATATTGCAATGGTTTCTAATATTATTTTGCAATTTATGATTATCAATATTTATATTTGACAGATATATTAAAATGTATTTGTGGTTTATAATGAGATTCTCTTATTACTTACTTGGCAAGTCACCAACAGCACTGTGGTCGTAAATAGTTTGTCCTGCATTTTCCCTTTCCCAACCATAATAATGAAAATTGTGAAATGATAATTTATTCCCTGTATTACCTACATGTTATGCAAAGTGCGTGAGTTGTCACAAAGTAACAAACATAAAAGAGTGACATCTCAAAATGTCTTCAAAAAGTTATAAATAATATTCTTACAAAGATTTCCACAGTAGATAACCTTGCTTGGTCTATCTCATATTTATGGTCTACAAATTATTTGTGACGACGTATAAATAATGGTCATGGGTGATTTGCATATGTTGCCATATCCTTAGTGATGGAGCAGTTCAGTATCACGTTTTGGGAGGGGATTTCGAAAGTATTATTTCCCAGAACAAAATCTAGTATAATATCAACTGATATAACAATGTACTGGTATTTACTTATATACATATATATTTATATTAATATGCTAGCCAAGAGTGATTAACCAATAACAGGATAGCACAAGTGTTACAAGAGTAACACAATAATAATGAAAATGACAAAATATTTTACAAGTACCAGTATGCAAAAACTAACTCTCTAAATGAAATAAATAAAATTTACTCCTGTACAAGCTGACAATTTTAATACATATGGAAACAGAGGAAATAAGATTTACAATTTTTGCTGTAGAAAAGTTTGTGACTTCTCATACCTTCCATAGCAACACAAAAGCTAACACTATTTATGAAAGAATCACAGATTGTATCACCTTTAAAGATCCTAAATAAAAATAGAGAATCAACTTCTTGGCATCTGGAATATAAAATAGGATATTTGAAATAATCACAATTATTAGGTACTGGTAATCTATATGCTTGTGGAAATAAAATTTACTGCCAAGGAATACTCAATTTTTAACATAATCAGTTATATTAATTTGAATATTATTCAAGTTATAGCTGGACTTAAGAGAATTAGTTTTCCTTCTAAAGATTATGATATTACTCTTGCAAACATTAATTTTTATGCCACTATCTTCAGACTACTTTGCAATTGCGTCAATGTCACATTGAAGGTACTGGCAGCCAGCAGTACTTTTGATTGCACGAAAGTTTATTATACTGTCAGGAAATAATGCACAGTCAACTTATTCTTGCACAGATGTCATCTGTGAAGATTATAAAAATAGAAGGACCTAAAGTAGAGTCCTGCGGCACTCTGAAGTGTAAGTTAAATGAACCTGGGAGTTTGTTACACAGACGTACACAGGATAGTCTGTCACTTAGATTTCAGAAAAGTTTGCATAACTTAGCAGAAAGACCTATATTTTGCAATATATTAAGCAAATTATTATGTACACTTACTATTTCTAGGCCAAACAGGGTCAAATAATTCAATTGGATTAAATATAAATATTGATAAAATTCCATTCCACCCATATTTCACAATCAAGAATATTGTAGGATTCATCTGTAACTACGAACTTTGCTGAAATCAAAATATATTGAATCAATTTCTCCCCGCATTTAAATTACGAGTACAATTTTATTTAGGTATGGAACCAGATTAGTTACTGTGAATTTAGATTTAGTGAATCCATGGTGTGTTGGAATTAGTTTGTTTTCACATAAAATGAAATGTGCTTGTGAATAATAGTTTAAACAATTTTTGGAAAAGTTATTTAGAATAGAAACTGGTTCATAGCTTCTAATATTACGTCTTTTACTACTTTCAAATACAAGGATAATTGCTGTTTGTTCCCGAAATTTAGGACATTTACAATCTTACAGACTGAAATTTATTAAATATACTAGTTAAAAAGAGAATAAAAATGTCAAAGCACCTAATAGTTACAACATTTGGTATGCCAGCAATACTGATCATCAATGAACCTCGTATTTCTCTTGAGGCGAGGAGAAGAAGCAATAAATTACTATGCGATATTAGACACTTTCCAAACTGAATTATTTTAAAATGAATCTGTTCTTCATGTGGGATGATGATGATGATGATGATGATGACGACGACGACGACGACAATGATACTGCTGCTGCTGCTGTTGATTTATGCAGAAGTAGTGGATTGATGGTAACTATGAATACTCAAACCCTTTCCCAACACTATCTTTATCAACCACAAATCCTATATTGATAAACTGGTATTTTAATCGAGACTGGTCACATGGAAAAGTAATGTTTTAGCTATTCAGATCATTACATCTATTGAAAAAATATAAAAATATGCATTTGTATTCTAATATAAAATATAAAATATCACAAACTGTACTAATTAAAACGAACTTTTCAAATTGGCAGAGATAAAATTTAATGACACTGAAATAATTATCTATGATTCAACTTCGTCAAGAAAATATTACTAAAGTGAAATTAATTTTATATACCAGTACTAAAGAAATACGTACAGTATCAGGTATATCAAATAACCTTACAGTAGACATTTTAAAATCCCACGAAATGAAAAAAAAAAAATCACATTTACACAATATTTTCCCTTTGTGTCTAGGTTTCAAAATTGTCCTAAAATTGTGTCACAAATGTAATGTACATTCCATGTGAAACGAGATTAAAGCAATCAAATTCAACCGAATTCAGAAAATTCTATTTAAATATAGTTAATAAATTTTATTATTAAAAAATATAAGTTTAAATTACTAATGCAGTACGAATCAATTACTTATTTAGTCAATTAATTAAATTATTTCTCACTTGCAATGGGATGACCATCTTACGGTATTTCAATTTTATGAGGTACAGTATTATGAAACATAAATTTGTCTTCAGTACAAAGCATTACAACTATATTATATGACAATTAGTAATTAGGATATTATGTTTAATTGCAGCTAAGAAGAAGTAAGTAAGTATCAGTATTATGTACTATAACTGCTTGCAATATATTATGACAACACAGAGAAATTAGTAATATATGAGGACACAAAACATCACATCTATGGTACAGTTTTAAATACCTATATTTAATATTTGCAGAGTGTTATCTCATTGTGAATATGAAGTTTCTGGCATAAATGAAGGGTATGGGGAAAAACAACAGTAACCCTCACTTCTAGATTTTTGTACTTAAGTCCAGGAATATGAGAGTAAACTTATATCAAGCTAAAATGAAGTTAAGACTTCATGACTTCGACGATAATTGTGCTGCTATCTTTCGTCATAGTGTTGAATCTCAATGCAATTCAGTTAGGTGCAAGTTCACCGTTGTATTTATGCTACAAAATTAAAAAACGAGGGTCACAATTGTTTTTCCACATACCCTTGAAGTACAGTATAATGAAACTAATTTAATGTCCTGATACATTATTCAACTGCAATATTTAGATTATATTTGTACTTGCAACTTGTCACAGAAAAATATAAGAATGTGAGTGTGGGAGAGTGAGTGTGTGCACGTCAATGTGAAATCATATACTGTTACATGATTTTGTGTTGTTACAAATTAAATAATGTATATATAATTTTATGTGTTTTTACAGAATCGCATAATTCATTTACTTATTCGTTTTATTCTCTCAAAAATTTAACAATTAAATGTTGACGTTATTAGCTTAAATGCAATTGTCGATAAAAAGTAAATGCTATGATTTTGAAAACACAAAGACATACTGACTCTTTCGACTGCAGTAAATAGCCTCTACAAGTAAACATGTTGTGAAAGGCAGTAGATTTTGGTCACGAATTACTGTGGGAATAGTTCTCTGGAATCAAATCATTCTTGTAAATCAGACGAAATAAAGTGTGACGTAAACAAGTTATTAACAAGTTGATGGTACCAATACAATATAAATATTCTGAAGGATATTTGGCGGAATCTATATTGAATAAAAATATGTAATCTTGCCTCTACAAAACATTTCTTTTCCATTGCATTATTTGTTATTATTTATAAGTGGTCACCCCATTCTATTGATCGTATTTGAAATTAAAATGGCTCTTTAAATGTTTTAGTATTTGAGTGGTGCATGTCATGCTTTCCATTCCAAGCAAATGAACTATTTTTATATCAGCGGTTCTCACTTTGGCATGCAGAAAATCCAAGTATTATCCATGTAAACTGAGATTAAACTTTTATATTAATGATAATACCGCGTGTTTCTGCAGGAGTACCTGTATAAACTTGGTAGGAGGAGGGGTTGCCGGTATTTATGCTGTTTTATTAGTTATTTTAAATTTTTTTCATTTTATTATAATTGTTATGATGGGAGAACATAAATTGAAAGAAATAAAAAAGAGATGAGTTTAAATATAACATAATAATGTTATTATGAATTTTAAAACTGAGAGCATTTTTGAGGTGCTCGAGTCCAAAATCTGCTATTTTGATAAATTTTAAGCTTCCAGGAAACATACAAAAGGGGGATATGTATTTATATAAAACTCCTGTCGTGTTTAGCTGAAATCTTTGGTATGTACTTAGAATTTTGAAGTGTACAAACAATATATGTAACTCAGTTTGTGTAAAAAAATTTCCAATATACAATTAAAAATGTTTCTATGATACAATAGCAAAAAAATATTTCATTACTAAACATCTATTATCACTGATTTTGTACAAATTCTTATGGGTATATATGTCTATTAATCCAGCATTGGTGAAGTTTCTACATATATGGGTGATATTACGATTTAAACAATTACCTTAAAAGCACTAAAAAGAAAAGAACTTGTTACCAATATACATGTAATAAAAATAAATCAAAATTATTGAGCAGATGCAACAGCAATACTTAATGTAGAATGTAATGAAGAAGAAGAAGAAGAAGAAGAAGAAGAAGAAGAAGAATAAAGAAAAATGAAAATGAGACCTGAAGAATAAATAGACAAAGAATGACATAAAGAAAAAATGCAGATCAAGAATAAATATTAATTTTATGTATCTATGTAAAGAAACGGAATAATTTTCATTTTATTATAATAATTATTATGATGGGAGAACATAAATTAAAAGAAATAAAAAAGAGTTGGGTTTAAATATAACATAAGATGTTATTATGAATTTTAAAACTGAGAGCATTTTTGAGGTGCTCGATTCCAAAATCTGCTATTTTGATAAATATTAAGTTTCCAGGAAACATAAAAAAGGGGGATATGAATTTATATAAAACTCCTGTCGTGTTTAGCTGAAATCTTTGGTATGTAGGCCTACTCAGAACTTTGAAGTGTACAAACAATATACGTACCTCAGTTTGTGTAAAAAAATTCGTTTAATGAAACCTTGAAATCAAGTCTGCCATTTATAGTTTTAATCGTTCATTTTTATAGAACTAAAAATCCAACAATATTCTGACCTCAGTATATACAGCACAACAGTTCATGTCTCACACTATCATTTTTATTTTATTTTACGACGCTTTATCAACAGCTTAGGTTATTTAGCATCTGAATGAGATGAAGGTGATATTGCCAGTGAAATGAGTCTGGGATCCAACACTGAAAGTTACCCAGCATTTGCTCATATTGGATTGAGGGAAAACCCCGGAAAAAACCTCAACCAGGTAACTTTCCTCAACCGGGAATCGAACCCGGGCCACCTGGTTTTGCGGCTAGACGTGCTAACCATTACTCCACAGGCATGGACTCTCACTATCATTATATGGAGAAGCAGTATTACGACATAACTGAAAGGAATGTTACATTAATGATATTCAGAAAAAGAACTTCTGTAAAGAATCTAGCCTGTTGTATTAATGGAATATTGAAGACTCCATCACAATATTTAAATCATGTAATATTAAATTTGAACAAGATAAGAAAATAAAAGTACTGGAATGAGGAAAACAGTAGAGAAAACTATGTCTCGTTCTTTCCTTATCTTATTAATGTGTTTTTTACATAAACGTTTTCAGTTATTCAGAAGTCTTTAAATATTTACTGGACAATCTGTAGGTAAATACAAAGAATTCTGTGGAAAGAAACCAGACCATGAAAATGCGAGGTCCACAAAATGATATAATGATAAAAAGATCTCGTATTTGTTTCAGGCCTAGTTTTTTACTCAATCCATAATCTTTGTTTCAAGATGTTTCTAAATATGTGAGCAATATTTGGAAATTCAAAGAAAGCTATGTTTGTTTTGAGAAATAAATTGATGTCATCGGTGTTACACTGTTCCTTACACAGAACAGTTAGCAGCATTCAGAGCCATCAGAGCACATCTCTTTACTGTAGGATTTAAGGCATAAACGTGGATTAAAACAGGCACCGAGAGGCACTGATTCACATCAATCAGTTTGGTTTAGAGTTTTTTTAGTGCACTGACATATTACTCAGTTCTGTGTTAAAATTGTTATCATTGTGTGTTTGGTTTAGAATTTGTTAGTAACATATGTGTTACTCAGTCCTGTGTTAAAATTATCATTGTGCATACATTACATTGTTCATTGTTACTTATGCCAAGACATACTAATCAGTATAGTCTAGATCTAGAACAAAAGGTTTCTATGTACAAGTGGATATTAAGTAAAAACGAACTCGTGCAAACAGTGGTAAAGTGGTAAGTAAGAAAATGTTCTGGCAATTCTGTTCCAGGCAGGTAAACTTTCCGCCAATTCGTTAAAAAGTTATTACAAACGAGATTTCTTGATGACAAAAAGCTATTACCAGACGCAGAGTTCTTACAGGAAAAAAATTAGATGAAATAGGTGAGTGACTGGAACATATACCAAAGAAAACTCTCCATCAGCTTGCTCAGGAAACAAGCATTTCAAGATCCTCAGCAAGAATTGCCACTAAAATGTTTAAATTGAAATCATATAAAATTACAATAGTCCAGGAATTGCTACCATACTATCATGTGAAGAGAGTCTGATTTTGTAATTGACTGCTGGAGTGTTACTAATAGGAGACTGGATGCTGGATTAATCATATTTTTGAACAAAATACGGTTCAAATTATTATACGGTGACATCATTTCTCCAAACAAACAGTAGCCCCCCTTTATGCACAAAGTTTCATTACATGATGAAAATGTTGGTGTATGGTTTGAGCACACACAGAATAATAGGACATATTTTTTTATGAAAGTACAAGATGTATGGTGCAAGTTATCGAGCAAAAATATGAAGATCATTTTTCAAACAACAGACATTATATGCCAGCAATAATTCTTTCAGCAGGATTCTACTACTGTACAAACTTCTTACGAATCACTAGATCTTATTTCAGAGAATTCTGGAGATAGATTTATTAGCAGAGTATTGTGGCCCCCTCATAGTCCCAGTCTTAGTCCGTGTGATTTGTGTTTGTGGGGAAGACAAGATTCATAAGAGTAACCCTCACATAATAGAGGAATTATAAGAAAATATTTGTAGAAAAATTGTTTTAATCATATCTTATGCACATTAACGGGAATTTTCTATGCACGTGTCAAGAATGTGTTACTACCGAGGGTATGTTAACTGCATTATAGTTGTATATTACACAAATGGATTAATGATTTTGTGTTAGAACAAATGTATTCATCAAAGAAGCAGATATTTATGTGCAATTTTTGAAAACTGTACCAATGAGCAAGAAGTCATAATTAAATCTTACTCACTCACTTTTATATCTCTTATGTACAAACATACTTCCTTACCATCCTCCATTCACATATTATATAAGAATGATCAATATTTTATATTGCATTTTGAAACAAAAGGAGCTTAAAACCAGTGTAATGAATCAGGAAATGTAAATTGAATTGCAATTATATTCGCTCATTTATAACAAAAAACAGAGCACCACCGATTTATAATTTGTGTCGGGCAAGTCCATGGTTCAGGTAACACAGGGGATTACTCTGGGAGCTCTGGTCCCCCTGTGGCATCCCAACAGAACTTCTCCATCATCTCATCTCATTGCGGATGTAATGTAGACCAGCCTCCTATGGCGCACCTTGGACAATCACTTTGTTGGTAAATTGGTCTATGTAACTGGCTTCATAGAGTGAATGACGAAATTAGTAAAAAAAAAAAAAGTATGTTTACATTATTTGGTTGTGAATTTATAAGATGATTTTGTAAAACAGGTCACTGGACCATGATATGTTAATATTTAACAAATTTGAATTAAAATAAAGTCTATATTTAGAAATATAATGAAAGTAAATCATGGCTACTGCAGTTACTTATTTCTGACTTATTATAATTAGGTCTATGTTATTATCCACAATTTGATCACTTCTTACAAAATGTGATTTGTAATTACGTGAACTCATGGCTGATTAGTATGTACCAGTATTGTAAGATATAAAAGATAACCAATTAACTCAATGTGCAACTAACAATTTTTATTTTGTGTGAATATGAGTCATTCCATGTGAAATCGAACACCTACGAAACACGATAACTTAATGGTGTGTGGATAAGCTTCAGGGCTTCTACCGCATTGTCTTGGTGTTATTGGCTGACGTTTCGACCGCTGTGTTGTGGCCATCTTCAGAGCAGTTGTTGGATAAGGAAATAGTCTGCTAGTACTTATATATATATATATATAGTAGTCTCGATGGGAGGGAGTACTTGCTGTGATAGGTCGTAGGTTCTCCTACTGGCATCTGATTGGTCCTGCGTGGTCCAATCAGGTTGAGGTCTGTATGAAGGGGATTGGACCATGCAGGACCAATCAGATGCCAGTAGGAGAACCTACGATCTATCACAGCAAGTACTCCCCCCCATCGAGACTACTATATATAAGTACTGGCAGACTATTTCCCTATCCGACAACTGCTCTGAAGATGGCCACAACACAGCGGTCGAAACGTCAGCCAATAACACCAAGATAACGCGGTAGAAGCCCTGAAGCTTATCCACACACCATGTACACCAGCCGCGGAAGCCTACGCGAACACATGACAACTTAATATTTGCTCCAATTTTTGTTATATATTCTATTGATGAAATTAAATAACCCATGTGTAATTTTTTCAGATTGACACAATTATTTAGTCATTTATTAAATGTTACTTTTTCCGTAAATTAGGATGCAACGTATTATGAAAATGTTTATACTGAAGATTCTATAAATCATAGAAATTTCGTATTGATATCATTTTAAAGTGCAATAATTTCAATATTATATACTAATTTTTAGTGTTCAATCAAAGTATAAAATGGGCCCCTTTTAGGGGGTTCTATTTTTAAAATACGTTTTTATATATCAGGGACAAACTTCTAAAAAGGGAAAAAAATATCATTATATTCTTTGAAATGTTTTACGTAGAACTGCGTTAGTTTTAGAAGGCTATTCGAATAATAAGTCGCTGTGCAAATAATTTACTGATGGTGTGTTCAGGTCGGAAGGCTCGGATTGAGTGAGACCGCGCCACAACATGCAGCTACGATAGCCGCAGCGAGAGTGAGTAATACATTATCAGTGGTGCGGTGTTACTTTACGTAAATGAACAGATAACCTCTAGTTCTAAAAGCACGTAATGTCCCTTCAACACTTAGCAGTTTCCCTTTAATTTATCTAACAATAATTCCTAAGTCTTTCGGAGTAAGTATCATGTTGTGTTATGTGCTTGTCAAATCAAACACCTGTATACGAAACGTGACCATTTAGTATTTGCTTAAATCTTCTAAAATATGTTGTGCAGATCAAAATAAGAAGTCTGTGGTATTTTCAGGGATCATACTTTAATATTTTACTATTTATACTCTTTTAATTATATGACAAATTCATGCACAACGCAGTATGAAAATGCTCATTGTTAAGATTCTATGCATCATAGACGTTGAGTGTTGGTGTCATTTGAAATGGGAACAAATGGAATATTATATTAATTGATTTATTGATGGGGTTGTTTTAGAGGGTCACTTTTTAAACAATTATTTTTTATAACAGCTTATCGCTACTTTAAAAATGCAAAAAGAAAGTATAATCTATTATATTTTACATAGAACTACGCTGATTTCAGGTTGCTTTCGAATATATTGAAGGTGTGTGAGAGCTTAGTGATGACTGAGAATCGCCAATAAAGAAGGCAAAATTATCTAAAAAAATATCCGAAACAAAAAAATGCAGAAAGTTACATATACACTTAAACATAAAATAGTTCATATCACAGAAAACACAACTTCAGTTGAAAATTCAAATAATTCCGATATAATACAGAAATTGATAAACTTATTTCATGAAACAGACGACAGAAATCTCAAAATACATATATTAATTTTTGAAAGTTGGTCCTACAGTAAAATTCAACAACATTTTAATATCACCACTCAAATGATATGAATTTCTAAACAAGTAGGAGCAGAAAAGGGGATTTTGGTTACTCCTAATCCTAAATCGGGAAAAAGTTTGGGAACATTTGTAGTAGAGAAGATTGTTCAACTTTATAATTCTGATGATGTGAGGAGGGTTATGGCTGGCAAAAAGAATTGTGTTTCACTTAAAAAAGATGGAAAGAGAGTTCACAAAGAGAAAAGATACCAGTGTTTCAAAGAGCATTATCCGTATATCAAAATAGGATTTTCAAAAATTTTCAAACTCAGACCAAAGGAATGTGTACTCCCTGGAACAAGTGGCACGCACTCAGTTTGTGTCTATGTTCATCATGAAAATGTTAAATTAATGCTTGATGGAATTAATAATATCATTTATAATATTCCTTTTAAATGTTTACCATTAGCGAATACAAATAACTTAGCTATATTTTCTACGCAAGGTACCAAGAAGCAAAAGTGGTACGAGGTATCTTACAACTTCATTCTTTTGTTCCACTGACACAATCTCAGGCCATAATAAAGAACTATTCACTTCAAAGTGAGAGTAAAGTGGTGGACATTAAATAGAATTGGTTGTAGGTGATTAGTTTTAAAAGTGCAGTGTTGTGTAAACTGTAGTTATCATTCTTACAAGTGTATATTTTACAAAAACAATATTTAAATACAGTACTACATAAATTAGGCGAAAGAGTGATATTCTGACCGTAGAACAGTGTAAAGTGGTCACACGACTCTCATCCAGAGCTGCACTTGCACATCATCTTGCAACAGTACTTATGCAGCCCGCGCACTCAAGACGCGCAGCTTGGTGAATCATTTAATTATTCTTCAATGGTTGAGAGTAGTGTTCTGATTTTTTTAAGGGTGGTTAAAATAATTTCAAGGTATTTAAGTATTTCTTTTTTTTTGTAATTTTAAAGCAAGCTGCAGCCCTTAAAACATATTTTTATGTGTTTAAATGTTTTTTAAAACAAAGTTAACAAACTTATATTTTTATATTAGTATGCGAAGAACAAAGTATGTGCTATCACCTTCAAATTGAGACAAAGAGCAAATCTCTGTGATGATTATTAGTGGAGATAATCACGTTTAACAATAATGATGCGTGAACTATTTCAGAATCTTTGATAACACATATGTATTACAATAATCGATACAGACAACAATAATAAAACACGTATTTACTTTTTCAATCCATAGAATGTGCAAAATTTGTTTTATGTAAATTAGAGACATGAAAGTCAATTCGAGGTTAAATTTGTGCGATTTGACATGGAATGACTCATATGTGTGTGTGTCTAAGGCTTAGAATGACATTTAACAATGAAGTTATCTTCTTTCTTGCTTCCCAGTATTTGAAGGTAAGCTTCACAAAAGTATCAGGAGACTCACAATTTGCGAGATATTCGATGTCCATGTCGTCTTCCATTTTGCATAACAAGTATTTAATGGAAGTCAATAAATCGATTTGATGGTAATCACAGAGACAATCGTGACAAATCTGGACATGGCCTCAGTAGATTTTCGAGGAAGATCAGGAATTAAAATAATTTTAAATCTTTCAATGAATTTTCCCATCTTGAATTTTGTTGTTCTGCTATTAAATTGTTGTGATAGTTGGTTGGAATTGACTCTCATCTTGATAATCCATTTATAGATTCATATGAGAGTTTGTAGTTTTGTTTTGTTTTGTTTTTTAATATTTTAGTTCTTTTCTTGAATAACACAACAGTTTTTTCATTACTATTCAGTTCACAATGCACTAGGATCCATTAGAAAACTATGTTCTTATTTAAATTGTGCATTTTTTTTACTATGCAATGGACTTCTTCTCCCCCCCCTCCCCATTTTAAGGATGCAGTTTAACTGATGGCCTGGACTGTAGCTTTAAAATTAGATTGGACAACCATGTTTTTGCCTTTGTGTAACCAAATAAATATATTTTTGGTTGGTGTGTAAATTTCTTCAAACTCGCCATCAAAATTCATTCTGTATTTGCCAATATTATTTTTTAACTAATGGTGGGTACTTGACTGTTAGTCATTCATCCATATGAAGCCATGATGTAGGATGAGTGGAACAGAGAAAAATTTTCTCCGGCACCAGGATTTAAATCCGGGTTTTCAGCTCAACGTGCTGATGCTCTATCCACTAAGCCACACCGGATTCCCATCCCAATGTTGAATTGAATCCTCTCAGTTTAAGTTACACCTCTTGGGTTCCCTCTAGTGGCCTACCCTCATGCACTGCGTCATAGATATATGACAATGGCACAATGTCCACACATGTGCAGAGGTACACTCATTATGAGTGACTAAGTTGCCGGGATCCGACGGAATAAACACCGTCTTAAATCACTAAGTGATTATTTTTCGCATATCATTTTTCTCCGTTCCACTTATCCTCCATCATATGATAACGCAGAATTTCAGCACGGAAATATCATATGTACTTCGGTACATCGTAATAACATATGAAGCCAGTTGTGTAGATCAATTTACTGACAGAGTCATTGCCCAGGCTGTGTCATAGGAGACTGGTCTATGCTACACCTGCGATGAGATGAGATAATGATTGAGATTTTTTGGGATCCCACAGGTGAACTGGAGGTCTTGGAGAAGACCTGTGTTACCTGGACCACGGCTTACCCAAAACAAGTTATAAATCTGGGGTACACTGGGAATCGAACCCGGTTCCACAAGCTTATAAGTCCAGTGCTCTAGCCACTGGTGGACCACCATGGCAGTTATATTTGTCAACAATTTTATAGAAGAAAAAGTATAGGCAAGTATCTCCACTTTCAGCTGCTTAATTTTGAATCATGAAAGAGCCATCTATGTGGATGTGTAGCCAATCTTTTGTGGATACCTTCTGTTAATTGTTTCTAGAGTAATAGTCTTTGTTTCTTTAGGGTTTATATCACTTTTGATGAAGATTTCACCAAGCTCAAAGCAATAAATAGTTCACTTTGAAATTATCAATACTTCAGATATCATGTTTTCTTTTTCAACTGGTATTTCTAAGATTTTCTCTCAGCTTCACTACTTATTGTATGAACTGAATCAACTCTGGGTCTTTAGTGTATATATTCCCAGTTGGGGCAAGTTACCTGGTTGAGGTTTTTTTTCTGGGGTTTTCCCTCAACCCAATATGAGCAAATGCTGGGTAACTTTCGGTGCTGGACCCCGGCATTATCACCTTCATCTCATTCAGATGCTAAATAATCAAAGATGTTGATAAAGCGTAGTAAAATAACCTACTAAAATAAAATAAAAATTTAGTGTCTATATAGCATCTTTGTATCGACACCATTTATTGGAAATTGGAAGTCGTCTTAATTTTTCACAGGTTAAAAGGGCTCGTGTCTCAAGATCTATCATAAAAAGTCTTATTAGAAGTGATTATTTGAATGGCTTCAATCGAAATAGTTTTGATTTCACCAATGATGAGACGTAAAGCTTGCTTTCGTGTACAGTATGTTTCAGTATCTGTTCATTATTTGTTGCTGAGAATATTTATAGTCTTTTGTCACAATCTTTTCAATAGGCTTTATATAGATGTTGTACAATGTGTTTAGTGTACTTATTGAACTGCTCCATTTTGTTCCTGAGAATCTTTTTAACAGTAAAATCTATTGGTTACCTTTACACTTATATGTTCAATGTGATTTTTTCATGTAAGCTTATTATCAAAATGTATGATATATTTGGCAATGTCTGTCCTTTGTATCTTAGCATCTTCATGATTTAGGTTTATTGCAACAGAGTTCTTTCGTGAATGTTTAAATACAGCGTCTTTCTATCTATACTATTTATCATAATTTGGAAGTCTTCTTAATTTGTCATAAGTTAATTTGCTTGCTTTTCCAAGATCTACCACAAATTGTATACTGAAAGTGATTACTTGCATGGCTTCAATTAGTGATGAGACGTAAAGCTTGGGAATATGTATGATAAGACTTTCTTGTGTTGTGTTGAAGTGATACAGTGTAAAACATTGTGTAATCAAGATGTAAAGCTTGGTTTTGCTTGTGTTCCAGTATCTGTTTATTAGTAGTTGCTGAGAATATTTATAGTTCTTTGTCAGAATATTTTTGAATAGACTTTTTAAAGATGTTGTACTTAGTGTTTAGTGTACTTCTCCTTGAACTGCCCCATTTTATTCTTGAGTCTTTTTAATAGTTTAAATCTATTGGTTGCCTTTACAATTGTATGTTCAACGTGATTTCTCCATGTAAGTCTATTATCAAAATTTATATCTGGATATTTACAGCGTCTGTTCTTTTTACCTTAAGAACTCCACAGTTCAGTTTATTTCAACTGACTTCTTTCGTAAAGAGAAAAACTGGAAGTTAGATTTGTCTGTATTTACTGACATATTATTTGTACACCAAGTTTTAAGTGCTGTTATTGATGACTGGATGTTAACTTGCAATTTTACAAATGTGTTTGGTATTTTTAAGTCCAAATAATCAGTCGTCAGCAAAAACTGTGTTTTATTACCAATTTTTTCCAGCTGTTTTTTAAATTGACATTATCTATGCAAATGCCTATCAAGCAGCATATTTACATTATTTTATGATAAATTTGTAAAGACAAATTCGCTTGCAAGAGTGGGTAGGAGATTTGTTCGTAAATATCTGGATGTTCAAGTACTACACAGAACAATAATTCGTAAAATTGTGAAAAACGTGCGTGAAATAGGTAGTTTCACCGACAAAAACCGCAATGTAAATCAACTGTACTTACAGAAACTTGATGAAATTGACAAGTTTTGAAAGTTCACGATCAAAATCACAGAAACTTGTTGCTCAGCAAACTGGAGTGACTGCATCGACTGTTCATACAGCTAAAGAACTATTTTTCCTTTAGCCCTATAAAAAACAATCTGTGCACTGTGCAACTTGCGTCAGGTGACCCTGATCAATGGCGTAAGTTTTGTGGGTGAATTTTGCAGTCTGTTCATGCATTCATAATTGTGAAATCTACTCAGTTGATATTATTTTCCAATGAAGTCTGGATTACACTCTGCCGTAAAGTAAATTATCAAAATAACAGATTTTGGAGTTTGAAAAATCCACGTCTGACTCGAGAAATTCCTCTACACAATGTCAAAGAGAGTGTTTGGTGCACTGTGTTGGCAACATTAATAAAGGACCAATCTTTTTTACAGACGCAATAAATTTAGAAATGTACGTGGAACAAATATCATCTTTTTTCTGGAGAGAGCGAGATCAAGAGAGAGAGAGCGAGAGAGAGCATACATGGTTTCAGTAAGACTCTCTTACTACTCACAGAGCACTCACGTCCATAAATGCCCTGAAAGATGATTTTGGGGATAAAATAATTGGCAGGAAACTGTGGCCATTTCGATTGCCCGAACACACACCCTGTGATTTTTATTTGTGGGGAACACTGAAGAGCAGAATGTGTACTTCGAATCCTCTCAATTTGGAAGAGCCGAAACACGCAAATCAAAGAGATATTCACTGTGTTTCTGAGGACGAATTGCAATGTGTTCATGCGAATTTCCTGTGAAGGTGCCAAGAATGCCTGCGATATGAAGGAAGACACACTCAGAAATTCATATAAACAGATGAGTTTACTTACATTTAGTTGTTTCGTAATTATTTTCATATTTTTTTCGCACAATTTTCCTATCTCTCATGTTTACGGCTGAAGTCAGACCTTGTACACTGATGGTGAGCCATTTTCTTCAATGCTGATAAAGAGAACTAAGCAGGAACAAAGACCAGCTGAGCGAGGACTCTCTCTCTCTCTCTCTCTCTCTCTCTCTCTCTCTCTCTCTATATATATATATATATATATATATATATATATATTATAATAATAATAATAATAATATCGTGCTTAATATAGCAACTTACATAAAATTTTCGAAAGATAATTTTGAATAATGTCACTGGAAGAAGCATATTTCTATAATTACTAATCCTGAAGATTTATAATTTCAAAGAAAATGTTCAGATGTTACTTCGTAATATTGGATTATTGGACTCTTCTTACTATATGAGAATTTATTAATATCCAAGAAACTCACACTATGACTAAGGTTACATGTAACATTGTCCCTTATATGAGGATAATAGGTTATTTTCATTAATTTAATGCAATTTGATTAGTGTATTTTAAAATATAAATTAATTTGAGAATTTCACTGATGTTATTAAAATTACATCAGCAATTATTATTAAATACTTTAGTACAAATTCTTATATATCCCATTAATAATTTAGCAGAACTTGAATGTGGTAACTTAATCTTCAAAATATAATTTAAAGGAGTTCGTCTGAAATAACACATGTAAATAAATTGTGATGGTTTCCTTCCAAATCCATAGGCCTACTATATTAAGTTTTGAAATTAAATAATACGGTATTGTTTGTTTGGAGATAAAAACGTGAATAATAAAATATAGTGCAGCATTCTAATTTACTTCAAACATGTTGTTATGTAAGGTATGTATGTGTACATAACATGCAAATTTCAAAGAATTAATGCAGTTCAACATATTTATTTATTTTTTTAACAGTAGAGAGATGTCTCATTTGTAATTGATAAATTTAAAATTATGGATTATTAGTACTGATTCACGTTTTCGTGTATCATATAATAAGTGAGATAAATACTTATTTAATTAATCAATTAGCTTAATTCCTTAATTTCACATCAAGCACATTTCTCCATAACAAATAAGAGATAAGAGGATGAAGTATGAAGTGGAAGGAAAAAAAGATAATTTCTTTCAAAGCACCAGTACTCTCATAGCATGCAAAATGGTGCTGTAGTAATTACAAAATCTCAAAATGCTCCTTGGACAATATTAAAATAAAAAAGAAAAACCGTCTGAACATGGAACAAGATTGATAAATTTTATTGTAAATGCTGCAACCATCCACTCTACCTGCAACTGTATTTTGAGGACAAGATATGAGTAAATAAAACAAATTCTTTCCAGAATTACTTTCTATCTAAGAATCTTACATCCCATGAGAACCACTGTCATACACTAGCTGTGCCTGTCAAGCCATTCTGTGCCACAGAATGCTGCATGAGCCTCAGTGTTATGGAAGTAGTATGTATGTTTGTGTATGTATTCTTAAGTGTAAGCAAAGACATGCATGTGTGCTTATGAGAGATGTAAGAGTGTAAGTGACTTATGTGCAGAATGAAAGATACATTACTTACTTTGTCCTGCTCAAAAATCAAAGAGAAGAGAAAGAAGAAGTTTAGAGAGTTTGAACACATAACGGGTCACAACATGAATTGCACTTTACAAAATACATGGCATTAAAATAGACATAAAAAGCACAACAATTAATGCAAAAGTGCACAAATTTACTGTATACATGGGGAACCAAGTGTGCAAATTATTTTATAAAGCATGGTTCACATTAGACAACTTTACAATAAAACAGGATTTATTCTGAAAATCAATAAAATGCCATTATATTAACTACACAAAATGAAGTATCCATTTTAAGTGTAAAATTATGCTTTAAATTGCCACTTAATTTTCATACTTGTTACTGGTATATTGTGTAATATTCAAGCATCTTCCTTTTTGGATACCTTAATGAAATTTCACTTACATTCGCGCAATATGGAATGTTTTTTTCTGGCAAACAGTAAGTTTCTTTGTGTACTATTAAAATATTTAGAAATACATAATCATATTACGAACATCTAGAGTATTCACTTCAGTTACACCAATTTAATTCACTCTAGGAATTAAATATTTAATTATTTCAATGTTTAAGATTGACATTTTCTTTTTTAACCTGTTGTATTGCATAGCGAGTTTCAGCAATGTGAACAAAACTTTGTTATACCTATAAAATTTTCACCAGGGAAAAATAATGGAATAATTTAACACAGAAGTAAATTTATCATCAGCCCCTAAATATTAAATCGAGATAGTAACTGGATAATTGAAACTAAAATGTGAGAAGTAATCAATTTACAAATTATAAATTAGCTCTCCCAATACTGAAGCTACTTAAGAACTCCATTGTATAGGAACTCAAGCAAAAATTCACTTAATACAGATAGCAAATTTGTTCCTGTAATTTCCTTTATGCACTGAAATAAAGGTTACTTCATAAGGTCGTTCAGCAATTTGTCTTGTGAAGGTAACAACTGCTACCTTTACTAATACTGTCAATTTCATTTATACAGGTGAGTACACATATGTGTATTTTCCTCTTGAGTTTGGAGTGCAAATTAGAAACTTTCAGGTGAAATGGCAACTCTCAAATATCAAAATGAACCAGAAATATGAAAGGCGCACTTTGGTTTGTAGGACAATGACAATGAACGGAAATTAACCTAATTGTTCATACTAGTGCGTGTTTATTTAACAGCAAAGAATGAAAGTAAAAAATTCCGTTTTGTCATAACATAAAATTTAATCAACATAATTTTATAATCCTGATTTATCATAAAAATGAACATATATAATGACATTTCTGGGACATAACAATTGAGCTATATTTCTACTACACAAGTCACATTCAAATTTTGAAAATAATTATGAATTTGAAAACAAACTATTAATTCAATCATTGTAGTGAATAAATGACAAAGTGTTACACATACATATAAACTCTTAACAATGACAGAAATATTAAATTTAATTCACTTCACTCCTGATGTATATTTGTGTGTATAAAAATTATTCCATTTAAATTCTGTGAAAGTTCATACAGAAGGAGATAAGTATTGGTAGGGTTTGGGTGTATCTCTTAAAGAGAGACTTGCATAGAATGCGATGAAGAGCTTATAACACAAATATTTAGACTATCAAGTATAAGAGTTGATGTTTTCTGTTAATAGTAATGTGAGCTAACTTAAATTTTATTAGAAATTATTGTTTCGTTGAAAACTGTTCCTCTTTTTCCATATACTGCGCAAGATGTGTATGGATATGCACTATTATGACGAATGAATAAAATATCTGTAATTAATTTTTAGTGTCACGAAATTTCATATACTTTGAATATATGGCAGCTGTAATGGAAGAATGTTCTGCTTCTTCAGCATTAACTCTTTGATTTCTATGGACAGAAATGAAAAGAAGATACTTTTGTTAAAATTTGTACAGTGTATCTTTTTTCTAAATATAACAACTCCATTTTCCCTTCTTGCTGGCCAGACACTGCTCACATTCAAGTGGTATCACTTCATGAATGCCTAAAATTGCTACTTAAACTACATAATGAACTTTCCTGAAATACAGAACGTGATGAAATTGCTACTGTTTTTATGAACTCATTAGTCACATGCAATTTCATCATTGAAAGAATAAATATCTCGCTGAATTATTTCTAGAAAACATTATATATGTACAATCTGAGATAGCTTTTCCAGATCAGTTACAATCCAAAAAAGTTACATTTATAGTCCATATGTAGCGATTTTAGAGGTTTATCAAGTAATTAAAAGACATAATAGTCACTGGCAAGCGAGGGATGATGGGATATTTACATTTAGTAGGAAGATCAACTGCACTGTACAACAAAAACCATATGAAGGGAGAATTGAAAATAACAGCATACATTCCATCTAACACTCACCGATCTGTAAGCCTTTGATCACACAGCCAACATGTCGAGAGGATAGAAGAGAGACGAGACGCACAATTAGTAACAACAAGAAAACATAAAGGAGGCTCTGGTTGGTGTCCTACAGAGTCTTACGCGGTTGAAACAACAATAAAATCAACAAACAACAAATTGCTTTTAAAACCCACTGAACACAACAATGTCTGTAAACAATGAAAGCAGTTTCAAGCTGTGGTACTTCTTTAACTTACAGTTATTTCAAGGATTATACTCCACTATATGGCTATGAAATGAAGGACACGTGTACAGATCCACAACACATCAGCCACTCTCGAACAGATCAATAGTATGTCAAGTTAATTTTCTTTTCCAAGTCACAATAAATATATAATAGAAACTTTTCATTATGTAAATCTTTCACAGTTTGTTAACAGGGTCACTGAATGTTTATATGAAATATTACCTGGCAAGAGCATGGTTGGAACCTTAAGTGTTGCATGTTTGGGAGGAGTGAAGCGGGGTTAAGTTGAGACCGACCAACAACAATCTGGCTATATTCCTAACATTCTTTTGCCCTTTGTGTTCTGACAACTCACTGCTGGCGAAACCAGTTACTTTATTTAAACACAAATATTTCTAAGGAAAGGAAATCTAATATAAATAACCAAACGCAAGCAGAATGTCTTGCCATTACTGACACAAAATGTGTGAATAATACTTGGAGAACTGTTAAAACAATATTGTAATATGACCAAAAATATGTCTTTATACCATTCTTTGGTCAAATATGACTTAATGCTATATGATAAAATATGTATTTATATGACCAATAACAACTGTGTCATTATGTTCAATAATTCTAGAAACATGTTTAATTTAACTCAAGTTTGAAAAAAAATATATATTACGTCATAGAAATCCGAATAATAATAATAATAATAATAATAATAATAATAATAATAATAATAATAATAATAATAATAATAATAGGGACAAAAATATGAATAATAATAGTAATTATAATGATAATAATAATAATAATAATAATAATAATAATAATAATAATAATAATAATAATAATAATAATAATATACTATCCAGCAGTGATCAGCTAATAACAGGATTAGAATAATGGAATATAAGTTACGATGATGATGATGATGATGATGATGATGATGATGATGATGATGATGGTGGTGGTGGTGGTGGTAGTAGTAGTAGTAGTAGCAGCAGAAGCGGCTGCATTGGTGGTAGCAGTAGTAGTAGTTAGTAGTAAATTATTTACAATTATGCAAATTCTCAATTTTGTGAAATAAACAGATCAAATTCATTTATTCATTTAGTCTAGTGCTACACAAGTTGGCAGTTTTAATGCAACTCGAGACAGGAGAAAGACATTTAGAATATGTTTTTAAAAAGTTTGTGACTTCTCATGGATTTCGTAGGAACACAAAAGCTAATGATGTTTATAAAATATTCAGGGGTAGTATATCTAAGGAACTTAGATAAAAAAAAAGGGCATAAAGATTTTGCATCCGAAATATGAACTGTGACACTTGAAATAATTAAATTTTTTTTCTCATAACTATTTTTCGAGTGTCAATGAACATAAATCCATATGAACATATCAATATGAATTTGAGTTGAATACATTCTCACTTGATGTGACAGAATTATTCCGAAATTTTAATGTCATATTTGCAGATAAGTTATGATCTAATACAATAAAT
Source organism: Periplaneta americana (assembly GCF_040183065.1). Classification (NCBI taxonomy): domain Eukaryota; kingdom Metazoa; phylum Arthropoda; class Insecta; order Blattodea; family Blattidae; genus Periplaneta; species Periplaneta americana. Next base: position 90,912,324 of record NC_091126.1, read on the forward strand.
ATTTCATAATGTTTCCTTTTTCAAGAGAAGTGTTTAGACTGAAAAAAAGGAATTAAATATTTATTGTACTGGAATTACTCTAGACGACCACCTATGCATATTCGAGTTTCGTCATCTGTAATGTAACATATAGTACTGAAAGTGACTCAAGAGTATTAGAAAGGAAAACTGCATTAGATCCAACATTCTGATTGCATGAAATAAACGCTTTTGAAAATAAAGTTCACTATATTCTATTCTGTCTTTAACACAATTTGTCGTGTTATTTTGATAATGATTTAAGTTATAGTTGAATTTAAGTGAAGTAATTTTCCTCGAAAGATTATGATTATGACATTAGTCTTGTAAACATTAATTTCCATTCCAATCTCTTCAGACTATTTTGCAATTGCGTCAATGTCATGTTGAAGAGTTTGTGAGTCTATAGTTGTTTTACTTCATGAAAGATTTTTAAATTATGAGCGCATAAAAAACAATCAGATTATTTTATACAAATATTATCTCTGAAAATTATGAAAAGAAGAACTCCAGAAGTTGAGCTGTGTGACACTCTACAGTTTAAGTCATATGAATCGGAAAATTTGTTGAACAGACATACACAGGATTGTCTGTCACTTAGTTTTTAAACCAGTCATGTAACATGCAGAAAGACTGATGTATCCCACTTTATGAAGCAAGACATTATGTGGAACTACAATACAGGTGTTCCAAAATTTTTAACACAATCTGTTCTGTTAATTTGTTATTATTTAAGTAGCAGTAGCAGTAGCAGCAGCAGCAGCAGCAGCAGTAGTAGTAGTAGTAGTAGTAGTAGTAGTAGTAGTAGTAGTAGTAGTAGTAGTAGTAGTAGTAGTAGTAGTAAAAAATTTAAATTATGGTTTATTTAGTGACACTCGCAACTGCCTTTAAGTAGTAGTAGTATGGTTTTGGGTATACATTATATGTTACAGTGGAAGTCGAAATTCCAGTGAAGGTTAACTAATAGCAGTAGTAGTAGTATTGAATTTGGTATACAATATATGCAACAGTGGAAGTCGAAATTCCATTTAAGTTAACTTCTAGTGTTTGTTGATGTTCACTGCTCCTTTCAGTGAAAGTTGAATATATCCATTTTAAATACTGATATAATTAACATTCACTAGTGAAGGTAGACTACGGTACTGCTAGTGAATGCCAACTATTGCTACTAAGGGTTGGGGAATGTTGTAGACGCCTAAAATTACATTCAAGGAAAATGTTAATTAATATCAGGTTGATAATTATTTAAAAAAAATATTCTAGGATGATGTTTGTAATTTAACTGCTGTTACACAAATACTTCAAGAAGATAATAGGCCTAATTATTTTAAATAACTGTGCATCATATTAAGTTCGAATATACTGGGAAGTTTCAATAACTTTATTATTATGAAAAGTTAACTGTTATTAAATGTCTGTTCATCTGTAACAGAATGACAATGAATTATGACAATTAAAATTACATAGAGAATTGTTCTTCTTGCAATGGTATTTAGTTATTTGGCATTTGGTGTGACATGTAAACTTGAAAAACCCCTAACCAAAATCCACAGATTCAAACATATTTTCACCTCTCAAGACGACTTCCTTATCAACCGGAACTTTGATTTCTTTTATTGTATTATGGATGTAGTAACCAAACTCAGACCTCGTGTATAGCCATTTGAGGACACCACCTCTAGTACAAGTATACAGAATTCTTCGTCCATAACCTCCAATACAACAAGAAGAATGGAACTGGCATCTCCCTAGCACGATCTGCGCCTGAACTGGAATGCGAACAGTGACACTTTTTTTGATAGGAGGAAAATATCTTACCTCAGAAGCCAGAAGGAAGTAAGTGCAAAATCTTCATTTTGAGATATGGTGAGATGAATGTTCTATTTTGCACACAGTTTACGACTTACTTCCTTTGAATATCAAAAAAAATTATGCAACAATCCATCCCTGATTTGGGAGACCCAACATTAAAACAAGCATTAAATCCTATATATAAATCAACCAAAACATAAAAAAGCTACGTTTTGGCACTTACTTCCCTTTGTCTTCTGACAAGATATTGATCTGATGTCCATTTCATTCTTTTTGCTTGGTCTAATGAACAATTGAATATTTCCTCCTCCTCTTTTCTAATTGATGTTGTAGACTGATCCAGATCAGTTAGGATATATTCATTCTATCTATTTCTGCTTTTCTTTTCAAATAGGTTTTCTCTATTTTTTGAGACAGAGTTGTACTTATTTCTGGCTATGTCATTTGCTCAGTTGCTTCTTCTGAGGTCAAATAATTAATACACACAATTACTTGTTCAAACGCCTCTTCTGAAGTTACATTTTCTAAAGCTTCTGCTGGCATGCCAGATGAAGATAACCCACGCTTGTTTCATAGGGTGATCTCTTAATTTCACTATGTAAGATACAGTTTTCATGAGGTGGGTATACCTAAGATCTTCACTGCAGTAACATATTTTACTGTCCTGCATCAATGTGGTTAATATATTTTCCACATCTTGAGTAGTGCATTCAACTCTTCCGTGACTTTGGGAATGTTTTGGTTTTCAGTGGACGATCTTAAAATTTGGCCATAATTTTTTTCAAATTATCCACTATTTTGTATGCAAATTCTCTCCCATTAAAAAAAAAAAAACCGGAGAAATGAAGGTGCACCTAGAAGGGAAAAGATATCAATACGATTGTGACACACTCCTTCAGTCCTCTTTTACTTAAGAGGTTTAAGAACAATAAAATAGTTTAGTGATCCTGACATAACATAACAAATTTATATTCTTCATTCTAGAACGTAAGTCTTGAAATAGTATGGGATTCATAACAGCTTTATTCTTCTGACTCTTCTGCTTTTGCAAACAAGGCTCATACAAACTGAAATAGTTCTGAACAGCCTTATGTGTTACATTCATGTATTTTCCTTTCAGATTTTTCATCTTATAACCTTGACCTCCATGTTCAGTGCAAATGTGGGCATCAACATCATGCAGTTCCGCATTGTGAACAAAATACTTAACACAGGCAGACTCATTTACAGGAGATATTAACTTGGTAACTCCATTTATCTCGAGTACATCGTACCACTTCAGAAATCTGTAATGATTGCCTTCTTTTCGAATCTTTGTTTCTATCAATTTAACTTTACTCACAAAATTGTCGTATTTTGATTTGCTCAAAGAAACAGAATTTATATTGGAGATTGCATGTTCAATTGTAAGTTTTTCATAAAGTTGTTTGTAATTTATCATTTTGTAAATCAAGAAACACAAACACAACCGGACACAATGAAAGTCTTATGAGAACTAACAATTATTAAGTAAAAGCGGTGGTTACAGGAGAATCAAACAAGGAGAGAGGAGTTCGGCACAATGTTGTGCCAGTGGCTGGTACAGAAGAATCGAGTAAGGAGAGAAATATGTTAAAATATTCAACATTTACTAAGGTGTGTTAGTGAGGGTTGACATTCACTAGGGAATATTAATCATATTATAAACACTACATATATTCACTATTCGTTTCAGTGAATGGCAACTGTCACCAGGGGATAGTCAACAGTCACTAACTTTCGACTTTCACTGTAACGTATATGTTTTATAATTTCAAAGTGGTCTTCTAATTTTTAGCAGTATTTACTATACACATTTGGTTTTTTGTTAGACATCTCCACTTTTCGGCAGATTCCTCTAATGCTCTTTCCTCTAAATGCAGAGGAGCACACTCAGTCAGTTGTGATAATTCTCTGACATATATACATATACTTATACATCTGTGGACTCTCATAAAAGACCTTTCCGGTTTCGAACATATGTAACTTATGTTTAATGAAACTCAGGTACATAAAACTGGTACTAATGAAAAGAGAAACTCATAAAGTTTTTTTTTAGTACACCACATGTGGTAAGAGTGCTGCGTAATAATATCTGTTCATTGCTGAGACTAAATGGCCGCTATGGAGGACAGAAAAACTTTTTGTATCCTTGATTTTCATGTCAACCTGTCAGTTAATAGTGTTCAACAACATTTCCGAACAAGGTTTGGTGCAGAACCACCCAGTGGGCCTACAATTCACAAGTGGTACTCCGATTTTAAAGCAAGGGGATGCATTTGTAAGAGGAAATCAATTGGATGCCCTCCAATAAGAGGAAACAATTGAGCCTGTCCGTGAAAGTTTCTCACATAGTCCGCAAAAATTTACCAACAGTGCCAGCAGGGAGCTGCAAATACCGAAGTAGACTGTGTCAGAGAAGAGCTCAACAACCGACTACCAGATGGATTGGGCTGGTCGTAATGACTGTGAACTTCTTCATTGTCCTTCAAGTTCTCCAGACCTGACACTCTGATTTTCTTATGTATGGGTATGTTAAAAATGGAGTCTACATACCACCCTCACCATAGACCATGCTTGATCTACAAGCATGCATCACAGGAGATATTGCATTAATCTATTTCAATATGTTTGTACGTAGCTGGGAGAAACTTGACTACAGGCTTGATATGTGCCATATTACCAGAGGGACTCATTTTGAACATCTCTAGGGTAAAGTACTAAACATTTTTGAGCTTTTCTTTCTATTGGTAACCGTTTTATGTATCTGAGTTTCATTAAACGTGAGTTCCATGTGTTAGAAACTGAAAAGGTCTTTAGTGGGAGTCCTGTATATACATGTACACTCTCAGTTCGACTGGTTGAATTCTGTATTATTTTCTGTTAATAAAGTTATCTTATAATTTAGAATAATTTCACTGCTGTGACAACTGCTGGACATCTAATATTAACATTATTAGGAAATAAAGCAGTGTTGGAAAAATAATTCAACTAAGAAAACTACCACATATAATGGCTATAAATGACAAGCCCAAACATACCCTTGACTATATTACTTTACTCTATCACATATAATGGCTATAAATGACAAGCCCAAACATACCCTTGACTATATTACTTTACTCTATTCAAAAACGAAATTGTCCCAGCTAGGAAAATGAAGATTTATCCCTTTGTCACAATGAAATTATGGAGCGTCTTTTCTTGGGCTGTTTCATGTTGCTTCAAGAAGCAGACATGTGTAATGTAATGACCTATATGTGGAAGAGAAGGCCTATAATTATAGAATCTAGAATTGGATCACACTCTGAAGAGAGTGAACATGAAAGTAACAATACATCTATTCCTTGAGAGCAGATGGTGAAATATGAACATTACCACCTTATCCCTTCATTGCAATCGTTTGAATTAGGGGCAATACCACAGCTGTCACTGCTCACATGGTGCAAGGTACAACACTGGAAGAATCCCACAACACCAAGCATGCTGGTTATCTGAGCTACGTGAGGACCAACATGTCAACAAGCCACAGCTATCCGAACCCATTCCAGCAGGCATAATGTTTTGTATGAGTGTTACTGCATCAAGTTGCTGGGTAAACTCAATATAATCAGCATATTATCTCTAGTATGCATACATATAAACGGGAGCTGCATCTTTGTATGTTTGTAAATTCTGGTTATGATATAATATATTATATATGTAGGCATATGAAATTATTAATAAACAATATTTACTAGTGTAATTTCCCCCTCGTATAATCCCCCCCCCCCCAAGACTTTTGGGACATATTTTGCGTAATTTTATTTTCCTAGCGTAATTTTCATTTCTCGAATTAAAGAATTAGATACCTCTTTTCCAAATGATTGATAAAATGGTAAACTTACTAGTGTTAATTATATAAGCACGTGTGGCTTACAGCTGTTTCGGTATACAGTATACACCGAAACAGCTGTAAGCCACCACACGTGCTTATATATTTAACATTAGTAAGTTTGCCATTTTATCAATCATTTGTATTTAAGTGTTAAAAGTAGTGTACGCAAGATTCAAGATGGACCTCATTTCCTTTAAAAAGCGCATTTCATGAAGATTCAACATATCTTAAAAATGAGCATCGAAAACCAGAAGTTATTATTCATTACTTCTACAATGAAAAAGTCGATCATTCATCGAATGACAAGAAAGATAATCTAGATTTGTTGTCTTGATGAAAGCAGTAGAGTATAAAATACATACACGTTTATTTTCTTTACGTAATTTATATGTAAATTTTGATACCTATAATACTTTATGCGCAAAGTTTAATGCCTTGATCCGAGCTAGTGAAGGTCTGGCTACCAGTATTATAACTTAAGCATAGCAGTAAAAAGGAAAGCCGAAAAATTGCCTATAATCATTCAAATTGTATAAATTATATGTGATGTTATTTAGTATTAAACATTAACACGATTAATGAGTTCTTTGATATTTATGACCAGTTTATTTTCGACATTTTGTAGACAACGCATAATTCCCACTCCCCTCGATTTTTCGCCTACGAATTTTGTGAAAAGGGGGGAAATTACTTAAGTAAATACGGTATTTTCTTCTATTTTTCTGTTAAATTTTCTAGATCTAATAATTTAATCACTTTTAAAATAAACCACTGCTTGTGAGTTCTATTCTGTACCAATTTGAATTATCAAATGTTGCATGAAGGACTTGAAGTAAGAAATGCGCTTTAATCAACTAGTCTTTATGATGTCATATTTTCACGTTTTACTTTTTCATTTACCATCTCCTGATTTCTTTTAATGCTGCTAATTGTAAATATGAAATTGAGGTTAAGTCATTTCATGAATATTCAAGTGGTTTCAGACTGCAAATATATATCAACATCGACAGGAACTATGTATGTCATTCAATAAAGATGTAAATGAACGTAAAACTATAGAGGAAAACTCGTAAAATATGACCTGTCTGTTAACGAGTCATTTTCTCTCCCAGTCTCCCAAGATATCCTCTGATATTGCTGGCTAACAAAGTACCGGTATCTCTACATTTTGGTTCCATAACTACCAAAGAATGAGGCAACATTTTCTTTTCTCAGTACCTTCATACAATATTTTTGAAGTATATCCAAGCAGCAGATTTTACCAGTTATTTAATGACGCTGTGTCAACTACGAGGTTATCTAGTGTCGACAGCGATATGATGTTTGGTGAGATATGCCCGATAATTCGACATGGAAATTTCGGGGGGGGGGGGGAAGAAAAGAAAACTAGATAATTAGCCCAAGTGGGTTTCGAACCCATATCTGAGCGCAGTTTCGAGTCAGTTACGCCAGCGGCCTATCAAGCAGGACTTTTAACAGTATTTAGACCTATTAAATGCGTTTATTTATGAGTCTCTATATTAATTTTAATTTGAACGACCAGTGCCTAGTCTAGAAAACCACAGCATTATGATGAGAAATGAGCAGACTTGCTAGCAAATAAACTGTAGAGTACACAATGCTCGAGCAAGTCGGATAACTGAGACTCTGGTAAGTGGGAATCCTGTCTCAAGCCTAACACGTGTATCTATTATCACTCAACCAACAAAGGTCAAATGGAGCATGTCTTGCAGCAAGTAATTATGTTATTTGTCTGACTTGTTTCTCGAATAGTAATATAGGAATTTAGTTTTCATGCAGAAGATAACAATTTTTAATCATAGTAGATATAAAACGTATTTTCTGACTTATAAAAATCTGAAAGATGCACAAATCAATGCTGGACACACAAGCCACAGACACAAAATCAAACGAAAACATTAAAACTATAAAATATGGCCAAGACAACATTTAGAACAGACACAGCAACAAATACATGTATTTCATATTCAAAAATGGTCAAAACATGCTCCACAACCCATATATCGTGTTTATGGTACTTAGGATGTGTGTTCCTATGTGTGTTTTGGGTTCTGGATTCATATAACAGAAAACGAGCTGGCAACATAGAAAAACACATACAGAAAAAAAAATGTAGTTAAGAAATTCAAGAATTCAAATATAGTATCTGTGAAGCCATTTGCAGCAATGTTACACAATTGAAAAGTTAGTAATAGATGGACTGTCACATATAATAAAAAAAGGTCCATGTTTCATGTATTGCAATAATATGATAAAATATTCATTCTTCGGACAGTTAGCAGTGTGAAAATAATTAATAAAATAACCATTGAGTGTCCTATGTTAATAACATCTTATATAAGCTAACACTTCCTATTAAACTTTTTCTCAACGAGTACGTTGGACACATTCATGCCATACCTCTGCATAATGTTCTTCATTCTGCTGCAGAAGATCGACACAGAGCTCTGCAAGATGTATAAGATCCTCTAGTTTTTTGCTTGGGGCCACCATCACCTCCCCACTCAAATCATCTGTCAACAATATATGCACATGAAATACAGATAATTGTAATAATTCAATTTACTATGTGAAAATTCAATGCCATAAGTATATTTGACTTTTAAATTTTATTCAAAGTTACAAATTACTGTAGATAGCACATTTATAATTTGTAATGTTATTGTGGATTGGATATTATAAGACTCCGAACTATGAGTGTAAATTTAGTGCTAACTTACCAAATACTTTTAAAAGGTATCTAAATGATTCAATTAAAATATTACTCGGAATGTAAGAATGGTGATTCAGGAGAATATTTTAGGATACAGACTATAAGAAATTAATGGCTTTTTCGAAGATATTCATAGTTACTGAAATGTATGGGGACTTGCATGATAGGTTTACGTATTACTTCTTATCAACTGGTTATATTGCATATTTTACTGGTTTTAAATTGTTCACATTACTTCATCGAAATTATATATATTAAAAAGAAAATAAATTTTGTGGTATAATCCGAGAACATTACTGAAATCAATATAAGCTAAATTCACACTAATATAATATTATGAGATTTCTGTCAATAAAAATATTAAAGCACCTAATAGCAAAATATCCCTTTATTTCCGCCATTCTGTCCTCTATACGAAGTGGTATATTTCCAACTTTGCAGGAATCCTCCTCGTCTATAGTTCATGTAGGTGTACATAACAGGAATATTTAAGAACACTCTACAAAATAAACTTAAGAGAAGTTTATACTATCTTACAGTCACAAATATCATAAAGTAATGCAAAGTCAATATAATGGTGTAAAGGTAATTGAATTGTAAAACATGTATAATTATAATTTATACAAGTCCAAGATATCCCAGGCCTATAGATAAAATGAAGTCGAAAATTAAAGTTGAATACAAAATTTACCGGCTGTTTTCTTTGCATTAAATAACATTAATCCAATACTCTAGAATTCAAACTTATTACTGTAAGAAGAAATGAAAATTACACGGTTAAGACTTGATAAAAAAAAGAGCAAGTAGAAGGGTGTAAGGAAATTTCATGGAGAAGTTATATATTTTTAAAGAAATCAGCTAGAATAGTTTTCCAGAATATATTTCGTTTTAGAACATTATATTGCATTACATTAATTTATTACTTACTTATGGCTCTTAAGGAACCTGGGGTTCATTGCTGCCCTCACTTAAGTCCGCCATCAGTTTTTTTCCTGAGTAAGATTAATCCAGTCTCTACAATCATATCTCACCTCCCCCAAATCCATTTTAATATTATTCTCCCATGTTCTTTTCCTGAGCAAGATTAATCTAGTCTCTACAATCATATCTCACCTCCCTCAAATCCATTTTAATATTATTCTCCCATCTACGTCTCGACCTCCCCAAAGGTCTTTTTCCCTCCGGCCTCCCAAATAACACTCTATATGCATTTCTGGATTCGCCCATACATGCTACATGCCCTGCCCATCTTAAAAGTCTGGATTTAATGTTTCTAATTATGTTAGGTGAAGAATACAATGCGTCCAGTTCTGCACTGTGTAACTTTCTTCATTCTCCTGTAACTTCACCCCTCACAGCCCCAAATATTTTCCTAAGCACTTTATTCTCAAACATCCTTAACCTGTGTTCCTCTCTCAAAGTGAGAGTCCAAGTTTCAGAACCATACAGAACAACCAGTAATGTAACTGTTTTATAAATTCTAACTTTCAGCTTTTTTGAGAGCAGACTGGATGCCAAAAGCTTCTCAACCGAATAACAACAGGCATTTCCCATATTTATTCTGCGTTCAATTTCCTCCTAAGTATAATTTATATTTGTTACTGTTGCTCCAAGATATTTGAATTTTTCCACCTTTTCAAAGGATAAATTTCCAATTTTTATAGTTCCATTTCGTACAATATTCTGGTCACGAGACATAATCATATACTTTGTCTTTTCGCAATTTACTTCCAAACCTATCTCTTTACTTGCTTCACATAAAAGTCCCGTGTTTTATTGTATGATTTCGTAACAAACTGTTTTTTTAAGGTAATGGGTTGTTAGCCCTTCGTCCAACCCCCAAGTTGGAGGACCACATTAATTAAGGACAAAAATTAAAAATGCTAGCACTAACAATGTATCTACGTCAATAGTAAGAAATGTATGAACTATATGTATGCTGTCATTTTCTAAGATAAAATTTAATTATGCTACTATGCTAAGTTCAATGTGCTTCAAGCTATGTGCAGCTGCAAGTAATAACAAGGTACATTATGAAGGACTGACCACAAAATAGTCTACAATACAATTCATATTGTATCAATAACAACACCAAACATAATCCAAGGAGACTAATTACAATGTATCCCTCTAAGGAATAAAGCTACTAACTACTAGTGCACATGTGCATGCATGCAAGTCATGAACACTCAACACCTGCGGTAGAAACATCGTACCTTGAACTGTTCCTTCACCACCTTCGCCCGGGCCAGTGGAAAGAAGAAATAACTTTGAACTAGGCAGTCCAATAAAACTGCTTTACTTAACGAAATATTATTTTTGTGATTCTGGGAAATGTATATTAATAAACAGTAACTACCAGTATCCAAAGTTTCTTAATAATTACTTATATACCGTAGTTAATAAGCCAATATATATAATTTTATATACACATACAACATATATCCTATATATATATATATAGGCACACACATATTTTCACAGCAATAACTAACAAAAATAAGAGCAATAACTTACAGCGACTTTTCTTGTTGTAACATTTTCTTTGTATAAGAGGACATTTCTTTTAATTGAAACATATTTCAGATTCGTTAACAAATATCTGCATATAAATTGTTTAATGAATTGAAAACCTTAAATTCAGTCACCTCTACGAATGTTCTTGAAAATATACAATTATTTCCAAATGAAGAAAGCTTCTAATCTTTTGTGTATAAGCAATTTCTAATGAAATATTTATGGCATCAGTATGGAGAGCTATGCTTATCTGCCCTAGATTATTATTTATTGTAACAGAATTTTAGGAGAATTATTGAGTTATTTTAAATTTTGAATGCATAAATTGTTGAAGGGAAGAATCATTCTCTTTCATTGTACCTGTAACAAGTTATCTGCGAAAATGAAGTGAATAATTTAGGATAAATTAGTAATGTTTTAATTATGTAACAAGTTTCGATGTCATAAGTATGACACACCATAAGAGATCTATGGATTTTGGTTTGCTGTTCTGTCACTTAGATATAACTTTAAATAGTCTTTTGTCTAACACTTCAATACTGCAAAGTTTATAATTCTTTAGCATACATTACTTCATACGTAATTAATTCCTTTATTTAAAAATAGGCCTCCAACAATTGATTTTAAGTTAGTTAAACTATGAACTTAAGAAACAAAATTTCATTATACAATCGCTTTAATGTGACATACTGGCATATGAAATTGTACAGTACATAGCATATACAAGATGGCCCAAAAGATCGGGAAATTTTGAAATGGAGATTTAAGGAAGAGAATAAATAATTTAAATACATTTATTCATGCCTATTAATAGTACAGCGTATGCTATTGATGGATTTCATCCCGATAATTATGTCTTGAAGACGACATCCAATAGGTGACCACCATCTATGCGTAAACATTCCTGCAATCTCTTACGAATATTTTGCATTACTCGACGTAACATTTCAATAGGAATTTCGGCTATTTCTTCGCGGATCTTCGCTTTCAGTTCTTCTGTCATAGCAGTTCGACTATGATACACCTTGCTCTTAAGTGGATCCCACAAGAAGAAATCGCACGCTGTTAGATCCAGTGATCTTGGTGGCCATGAAATGTCACCGTTTTTGGAAATCACAAGATTGGAAAACAACTGTCGTGCAGCTGACATTGATATTCGTGTTGTGATGTTGCACCATCTTGCTGAAACCAGGTGATTTGTGGAAAATGCTGCAGTTCATGCACAATAAAGGTTTCCATCATGGCAACGTACCGAACAGAATTGACAGTGATAGCGTGCTCATCATCATTTTCAAAAAAGTAAGGGCCCATGATACGAGATGATGACACAGTGCACCACATGGTAACTTTGTTGCTGTGTAGAGGATGCTGACGTAGCTGACGAGGTTTATGCGGAGCCCAATAGCGAAAATTCTGTTTATTGACGAATCCATTAAAATGGAAGTGGGCTTCATTCGACATCCACAGTTCATCAATGAAACTGTCATCCTCGTTCAGCTTTACTATCATTTGTTCATAAATTGTCGACACATTAGGTAATCGTTGGGTTTGATTTGCTGGACTATCTGTAGTTTATATGGATGAAACTTTAAATCCAGTGACAATATACTATGAACACTCGAACGTTTCATCTGTAGAGCAACTGCATGACGTCGAAATGAACACTGTGGGCTTCTTATGACAGCAGTTCGAACAGCCTCGATATTGTCTGATATACAAGAAGTTCGCGGTCTTCCTACTGATCTCTTTTGCAGAGTTGAATCAGTTTCCTCCAAATTACGTACCCACGTGTTAATTGCTGATGGAACACGACCATGCCATCCTAAATTGAAGTGGAATCGAAATTGTCTACATGCAGCTTCCACACTGTCATTGTTCTTGTAATATGCTTTGACTGCAAATGCACGTTGATCACCACTCCAATTTTCCATGATAACAATAAGAAAATGGTAAGATGTTGTAAACAATATTTTATTTGTTATTCATTGCTAACTAATACCCAGGATTACCATTAAACCTTTAAAAATTTCCCGATCTTTGGGCCACCTTGTACAACTTATGGGGATTGTAACCAGTTGTATTGTACTTTTAGTTGGGAGCTCCGACTGCTCTTTAACATGGGAGGAAAACGAATCAGGGATGCATGGTCAGTAATTTAGACCTATAGTTCCGTAAAAATAATGTTCAGGTAAAAGTAAAAACAAAACGTTATGTTGATCTTACTTTCATCCAAGCATATATTGAAAATGATGTCCACTTCTCTGGATGAAAGAAACACATCAGAGAAACTTGCAATATTCAGGTAAGACTATAGCAAAGTCCTAGAAATCTTCATGCCGATTAGCACAAGAATGCGACATGTCACAATGATCAGCATTAAGAGAACTGAAAATGCTGCACTTTTATGCTTATAGAGTGACAGTGGTTCATCGATTACAGCAAGGGGATCCAGCCATTCGCGTAAATTTTTGTAAAAGTACTGTTGATTCATAAGTAATAATGACAGATGAAACTTGGTTCCATTAAAGTGGTTATGTCCAGTCTCAGAATACAAGGCATTAGGACACTGAAAATCCTCATTTAGTGAATGAAGTTCCTCTTCACAATCAGAAAGTGGGTGTGTGGTATGACAATACAGCACACAAGGTAATTTGCTCCATTTTGTTTTACATTACAGTCAACTCACGTTATGTATAAGACATACTGTGGCTTTTTTTTTTTGGCGTTATTGATTGAAAATGAAAACAGTTGTTCCCTGAATTTAAATGTTTGTGATTTTATTTTTGTGGAGGAATTTAAACAGTGAAATTTGAAATAAAGTGTTGCAGAAGATGCTTCAGAATTTTCTACATAGATGTGATTCTTGTGTCCAGAAAGGTAGATACCTACCATTTTCAACATATACTTTGATAAAAGGTATGATCAACATAATGTTTCCTTATTACCTCTCACTGGCACATTATTTGTATGGGAGTACAGACCAAAATTACGCCTTCATCACCAATTCGTTTTCATCCCATGCAAGAAAGCAGTTTGATATCCTTACTAAACGTGTGCATTATGACCAGGTTATAACACCAGTACTTGTATATGCACTGCATAAGTTAGGCATATACTTAATTCCACTTTGTTTGGAACGTGATTCAAGAGATAGTAAACTATGCTTTTAAAGCAAATTACCTTCAATCTTGGCTTCAGCAGACAATCTTGTATAGTTTACAAGTGCTGCAGTTTCAAGACTTTTCTTGATCATTCCTCTAACTTCCTCAGGAGGAACCGGAGTCACTATATCCTTCATAAGTACCTGGTAAAACACATTTTTTTTAAATTATAATCTGATCTGTTAACTATGTGATCTCAACTCACAATAGCACTTATTGAACAAGCCTTAATAAAATACAGTCACTAGTATAGGAATATCTTATGTCTATGACACAAATAACTCCCTATGAAATCCTGTTTGTAATACCAATAACAAAGATCAATGTCTATGTGAACAGAATCATTCGTACCACACATATACTAACATATTCATTGTACACATAACATTTATAATATTTCTCATGGACTCTGTGCATCTATATAGTTCTCATTACTGGTAATATCTAAAATATCTCCCATGGTTTTGTAAATTTATAATGAAATGTCAATTCCTGAATTATCAATATGTGAAATGTAGTGAAACAAAGAATTGAACTAAATATGAGTGATACGATTTTCAAATGTTGTAACAAAATAATGATTATTACCTAAACTGGTACCTATGTTACGAAATCACCATCTGTATTTCCTTCAGTAGCGTGCATGGCAATAACAAACCTACTTGAGAACCAATTACATAACCTGAAGGACTGCAATAGTAGACTTCACAGTATACTTGAATAATTGAAGTGTTGGGTTGAATAATGGTCTATGTTACTATCTGATAATTGTGCAGGAGGAACAAAAATGTTACATCGTAATTCCACTTATAAATTTACTATCAGACAGGCAACATAGACCGATATTCCATCAATATGTTTTGTACACTGAGCGAAGTATACTACTGCATGTTATTGAAAGTCATATTACACATCATAGAAGTTTGTAACAGAAATGCTACTGGGGAATACAGACAATAAACAGTTTTATGCAATCAGAATATTATGAAATATACAAAATCAATAAAAAGGCTAAATTATGAACAAATTGATTACGCCATTTATTTTTAAATGCTATATATTAATATGAATTAACACCATGTAATTTATTAAAATTACGTTCAATGTCATATTATGAATAAACATACAACACTGATAAAATAAGGACACTATTATTAGAAAATAACTGGAGTATTGAGATGTAGGGACACCATTAAATTAATGAAAATTGTAACAATAACAAATTAATAAAGAAAATTAAATGTTACAATTGAGAAATTGTTGGGGGATGGAATTTGAACCCCTGTCCGGAATATTCAGTATCCATCCCAAAGATGGTTTATCTGTTAAGTACTGTATAAATTTTATTAATAATGAAGACACTGACAATCACAGTTTTTAAATGCTGACTGTAAGAGAGTAATACATTTTAAACAGCTCCTTTCTGACATCAAGAGCAAGCTGTGAGCACATTTCCTAACAAGAATTTCCACAAATCTGTTCCTGAAACGAAATACCTTGATAAAATTCTAAGATAAACTATAGTGGCAAAACACAACATAGACCAACTAACACTAGGTAAGGTGTAAATTAAAATACAATTAATAAAATGCTGCAAAAAAAAAAAACAGACAGGAACTTACATTACTTGAGGAATCTTTCACACGAATTCGCGACTTTGTCTTCCTTGTTGTATACTCAAAACCACTATCTCTCAGTGACTTTCATGACACATCTTTCCACTTATTAATATTAATTTGTCTGGATCATTTTTTTAGATTTATTTAGCTGGTCAATATTTACCGTAGAAATCGTCAGTGTCTTGCAGTCGTCCACTTTACATAATAGATCAACCGAATCCTCATACACAGAGTTCAAGTACCCAGTATTCGTAAAGAGAACAAACTCCCGTGCAATAACTCCCGGTACAATGTAAACAACTGGATATGTTGAAAGTGACTAGTGACATAGACCATTGTTCCAACCAAGAACTTCATGGTTGTAATCCGTGTAAAAGCGCCTCTGATACAGATATTGAAAAACAATTTTTGTGACAGCTGTGTAAGACTATACAGAGGATTATTCCATTAAAAATTCGATTTTTTTAAATTGTAACATAGACCGTTATTCAGCCCAACGCTTCAATTATGGAATTTATCACATATGTGATCTTGAGAATTTTCATGTGTTCTTTGTACAGCCTTCAAATTTCACATGCAGATTGCAGATTTGGATTACTGTGTGTCCAATAATGTTAATTGTGTTAACATTTGGTTAAAGATGTATTAGAGGTACTGAAACGGTTGTAGAGATAAGAAAGGAACATAGGTGCTAACTACACAGGGCAAGAGGGCGCATGCCCCCAAAGAAATCACTAAGGGGCATTTCCCCCAAGAAACTCACCACTGGAAGAGTGTCCCCTTTCATTATAATACTATTTTTTAACATAAATATGTAAAGCTTTTCTGTTTGAAAAGAACGTGGATTGCCTAATTCTTACAGTCTTTTTTATATGCACTCTGGCTATGTTTTATTATAATTTACAGTAATTTTATCATTACCATCAGTTCTGCAATGATTTCTTCTAGAAACATATGTTGACGCGAGATTTCTTTAACACTGATAACTTACAACAATCTAGCCAATGACTAATACGTGCCAGCTAATCAGAGGTCAGTATAAAAGGTGATGGCTGTCGTCATTCCTCACACTGTGCGATTTATTTCAGTCAGCAAAATGTAACATGTTTCCAGCTGCACCAAGCGGCACACTGTTTAAAAATAATATCTCTATCAAAGCACTTTGTTTAAAAATATCTATAATATTTCTATTAATGACTTACTATATTAACTATAAAAACACATACAACTTGCCATCCGCTAGGTGAATGCCAATGTAGTTATTTAAAGACTGCATACCGATGAGGCTTGTGCGTTGACTGTTGTTAACTGATGATTACTGTGATATTTAAGAAATTTCTTAACTGTGAAGGTTAATCTCAGTGTAATTCACAATTTTTCAGAAACGAGTGATTGAAAGATGAAAGACACAATAATGATTAATAAGCTGAAACTTGAACATTATCATATTCAAAATCTTGAGATCTTGGTCATTAGTGACAGTTGATATAGTCGTGGTATTGGAAACCGTGATGATGACATTGTGACAGTGTGAATCAGTCAGTGAACAAATAATTTTGGGTATGGTTATGTATTTACTATTGCAATAAAATTAAATAAACCGAAGACTGGTCTGGTAGGTTATCAGTCAATGCCAACCTAGCTGTGCTTCATGTTAACTGCGAGATAGCCAATTCCTGGACATCGACCAAATTGTCGATGAGTTCAATGACCAGACTTCAGTGCTACTGAACACTTCTGCCTTGTAGCAGAGGTATTAGATTCCATTCCCAACTTTATTTCGTTTGCTGCATCGCAAAACCTAAAATATTTCTGCATGTATAAATTTTTGTGTTAATTTATAATTCTATGATTGAACATGTTTTATTAACTTCTAGTGACACATGCATATTTAAGTATGTCCCATATGTTTTGAATAAAATTTGTCACTATGCAAATTTTTACTTATTATTAATATAATGCAAGAAATGGAAGTAACTTTTCAGTCTAGTGATCTTGAAACAATTAATGGTCAATTATTTATTAATGAGATGATACCGTACTTATTATAAAGTTTAAATTAAATGTTGTTGCAACGTCTCTTGACAGAAAAACTCACGTGGTTTATCGAAGAATCTAAACACACCATAGGCTTGGGTTTTCATTGATACTAATTTGATGACAACTAAGATTCTCAGGTCAATACATTTTTTATTGTGAATAATTTATCTGAAAATTGGCATTAGTCATTATGTTAAGTGTTTCCCAGAGAATTTAGAAAACTCGCCTGTGGAAAGGAGTGGGGAAAACTTCTTATACGAGTATTTTTCATTGTTAACTTATAATTTTATTTAACATAAAAATATTAATATATTTTTAATTTTTCATTCAACTCTTAACTTAACGAAAAATGTGCTTTAAGGTTTTGTTAAAATTGCATTGAAATTTATTCTTTCTTACCCTCTCTAACAATGATAATGTTGCTTTCAAAGCACCTTCAGGTCTCCCAAATGGAAAGCAGTACCTAGGGAAATCAAAAGGTTATTTCACAGTCATAAACAACAATTTCATTCTTAAAACTAGTAAGCAGGGACATTAGGAACCCCAGGTCAGTGGTCATATATCAGTAAAAACACCTGTGTCATTCCAAAAATACAGTGTAACATTAGAAGTAAAACTAAGAATATATTTGTCAAAAAGAATATGCTACTTATTGAAAAGTAGTGTGCGCATTATCATAAAAAAGTAATAACTTCATCTCTGCTTGATTACTACAAGAGATCATGCTTTGACACAAGCATCTTTTAGAATTCCAAAATTGTTTACTGGAGATGCACAAGAAGAAAGATAAAATATATCACTTGCGTAATTATTCTTAAAAGTGACTATGGTATTGTACCGTAATAATTATTTAAGTGAATCGAATATTATTTTTTTATTTTGTGCTATTAGGAATTTTTGTGCAAATCAGAATTGAATATTATGCACTGCAGTATATTACTGGTAGTTTTGCATATTCAATCTCTTACCAATCGACTTCTTCCTCTTATTTATTAAAACAAAAGGTAGAGTACCGAGAAAAAATAGAGAAAACTATAGTGGAGTAATATGTTAGATATATTTGTAATTGTACAGGTAGCATCTCGTAGAGACAGTCTGAGGTTTTCTTTATAATAAAAAAAAATAAAAAGCTGTATTTGATCTAGAAATATCACAATTAAGAAATACAATCCTACAGAATAATTCATACAATTTTACTACTTTCTAAAATTAACATTAAAAGTGTAATCATGACATTCATACCAAGACTAGGTTTAACTTGATGATGCAAATTATCTGCTGAGACTTCACTTTTCTCATTGTAAAAGTACAGAGTGAACAAAACTTCATTATACCACTGTGCAGCAATTCTTCTATAAGTGAGCACACCAAAATGAGAAACCTACAACTGAACGAGTTCATTGTTGGCTAGTGTGCATGAAGTGACCAAATAGCATGTGTGGTTGTATTTCTTTAATGTTGGTTTGCCTATCCATATAAAAAAAATACGGTTAATGAATTGTAAGACCAATTTTTTCACTCTCGTTTAAACATAACTATCTTCCTACGGAATACACATTAACAAACAAGATGCTATATATATGATTTAACCAAACATTATTAAATCCTATAGAACTTCTTAAAGCTAATTAATTGACTTATTTGAATGCGAAATTCTGCACCACTCAAATAATCCAATAATTCTGTGTAACTGCATCAAAGAAAGTGGTCTCTTCCATGACGGACGGCATGGTTTTTCCTTTGTGAACGTGAGGAGAAGTAGAAGATCATGAGGGACTTGGTACTCAGTTCTGAATATGTATAAATTACTTAATTAATTTTTCAATCGAACTTAATAGAAATTGTTACCATACATCTACATCAAATTTTAAAATGCCTTATTTGGAAATAGTTTTGAATGTGAGACGTATTTTGTTCTGTCCAGCAAGATGAGTTATCAGACCTTGGGGAAAAAGTCCCACAAGAGCAAAAATTTCATGAATTGAGATAATACAGCCGCCTAATAGAGAAAAACTTTCTCCGTCTGCTTTTGCCACAAGGGGAATGTTAAAATTTGGAGGCAGGGCGTAATTGTGTCCGTATGGAGCTACTGTAAATCAAATGGACCTATTACACAGTAACATTCAAATATCTCATTAGTACAGTTTTTGTACTTGTGGCTGTCTTCTTTCGAAGGTGCGTTATGTCAGTTTCTTGTAGTCCTGAGCTCTTGTGTTCATTTGCTGCTCTACATTGTCCAATTCGTTTTCGTGACAGAAGACGGATCTGCTTCTAATTTTGGGTCATCCTACTCAGCTACTGTATTATAAAATACCTCTTCGAAGCAGGTTCCCAATTAATGAGTTGTGTTGCAGGTTTTAGATATCTTATTTCTACATTACACAAAATCAAAGCAATGCTTGATAAGCAGGTGAAACGAACATCTGTATGGCAAAAAATCTATGGAAAGCAGGAAACAGGAAACGAAACTGGTATAAAACTCTGTATTTCTCCTAATAGCGTTTATGCAATACAAATGTGCCATATCATGTGATATGATCCATTTCCGTTTAATTGCATAGGAAAAAGAGTTAACAGAGCTTAGTTACACAAAGTTTCCTAGGCATGGAACTATTAATGTTTAAATTTGTATGGTTTCTTATTGCTTACAAGTGACACAAGGAGGGGTTGTCTGGCAACTATTTCTCAATAGTTGCCAGACAACCATGTCTTTAATTCTCCCCCACAAGAAGAAGTCATTTGGAGCGAAGCCAGGAGATTGGACTGGTCAAGCTACTGGTCCTCCTTGTCCAATCCCCCATAGGGAAAATAACTGGTTAATAACTCGTCGAGCCCTACGTGAGAACTGAGCCATACAGCCATCCTGCTGAAGCCATATCATTAACTGAAGCACAAGGGGAACATCATGAAGCACTGGTGCATAATGTTTCGGAGGAAGCGTGCGTTCTGCCATTCAAGTTCTCCTCAAAAAGTATGGTCCTATGACTCGGTGTTTGAGGAGGTCACACCATGTATTGGGCGTCACACGTGCTGGTAATCCACTTCACGTAGCCAGTGTGGATTAACCACAGACCAGAATGGGCATTGTAGAATTTCATCTGACCATTACTTTTGAAAGTTGCCTCATCAGTCCACAGAATTCTGAGGTCGAAATCACGGTCCGTGTTTAGAAACCAGTTGCAGAAACAATACGAGTCTGGAAGTCATGTCCTCCAAGTTCCTGATGGAGATGAATATGGTATGAATGAAATTTGTTGTCTTTCAGAATTCTAAACAATGTATTATGGTGCAATCCTGAGTCACAGGCAAGCCTTGCTGTGGGAGAGAATTAAAGATATGGTTTACCAGGTGCGTCTAACAACTAGAGAAGACATGAAACAAAGAATTAGTCAGAGGCGTATACTGGTTAAAGGGTTTGGGCTACCGCTGACCCTATTATTACACAAAATATATCTAACAATTACTTTAATTTTAATTACTATGGTAAAACTAATAATACAAAATTATTACATTATGTTATATTATAAACTTTTTCTTTTGTAATTTCCTTGGGCTACCGCCGGTAGCCCCGGTAGCCCGCAAAATACGCCCCTGGAATTAGTGAATCCTATGGATCTCTCAGCAGTGCTGAAGTGCAATCACGGATGTTAGGAGGTGATCAGTACATTGTTTAGCACAGAGTGGCGTACATTTTGAATACTTACTATGAAGAGTGTATGTACATAAACAACATACAGCATTTTTCAGATGATATAACTCGACCAAGGTGAGTGGAGATGCGGGCATACTGAGAACTATCGCAATTATGCTACACAAATGCAGGAGAGATACAAGTGGCGCTATGGGCTGCAAGATTCCACTGGCCTGGTCGAGTAATACCATTTTTGTTGCTTTGTGAGTAAACAATAAAAGTTAGAAAAAAAAGTTTTAATAAAAGTTGTTTCTTTTTAAAAGTAGTTTCCAATGGTACCTTCAATGACCCATGTTCTTATTTGAAATTTCGAAGTTGACCACAGGTACCCCTACTTCAGGTTTGTTACAGGAAATGGTACTATCACCAATCAATTCTTTACATAGGTTTTGGATATCAAATTTTTTTTATGAACAACCAGTATCATATAGTTTTCGAGAAAAAAGGCTAATACAGATGGTCTGAAACACCTGGTATATATGGGGTAAATAAATTGTATAAAAACTACAATGTAGTGATATGGTTGTCTGCTGAGCTGCTCAGAGAGACTGATTATACAGAAAGCTTGCTATCAATTACATGCTGCACAATATTATAATATTTCAACACGCCAAAAACTATTAATGTAAAATATTACTAGATATAAGTAGTTGAAGCATCATTTACTCATCCAGTTTAAGAAAGAAGGTATTGCAACTGTCTTTGTTGTTATTCCATATACTGTCGCAGCTTTTAAGAAGTGACACATCATTTGCTGCATTTCCTGTTAAGAAATGTAGATGTTTTCTGGGATGCTATATTCAGTTCTTCTAGGGTGTATGGATTAATTTTGGACACTGTCTTTCAGAGTTCTCCAGAGATAAAAGTCATGAAGAGTTAGGTTGGGGGATCTAAGAGGCCACTTATTCCTACTGATAATACTATCCTTGAATACTCTATAAATTTTGTCCACAGACTAGTCAGTTGTAGAATCATGTTGGAGAGGAAGTATGCTTTTGTCTATTCTGACAAGATTCTGTAAGGGCACATACATCCGACTATCTATGAATGGACTCTATAGAATATTCGAGGACAAAATTATCAGTAGGAATATGTGGCTTCTTCGACCTCTCCACCTAAATCCTTGTGACTTTTACCTTGGAAGTACTCTGAAATACATAGTGTATAAAATTAATTCTCATACCCTGGAAGAAATAAAAAATACGATCTGGGAAAATATTGCCTAAATTTCTAAAATGTTAACTGCAATGAGAGAAGCGTTACTTCTTAAATAGGTGTAAAAAAATATATTGAACAAGCATGCAAACAGCTGTAGCATCTGCTTGCTTAATTTGGGTCAGTAAATGAGTTTTAACTGGTCATATTAAGTGACATTTTACATTGACTAATACACTTTTACTACTTTATACTACTTTTGACCAATAAAACGGTACAAAAGAATGTCTTTCAACCAATCATGACTGCTTATAGCACAATTTTATCACTTCCCTAGCATTTGATTATTTTTATCGCTTCCCTAGCATTGTTTCTTTGTTTGTCAACATTTCAAACTGCAAATTCTTTACAGTATTATAGAACATACTTTGCGATCGTCATTTGTTTCCCACATAGATAGTCGACTGAAAATGGTAGCTCCGTTCAAATGTTTTAGTGAAAGTAACATTAGTGAAACAGAATTTAGTAAGTCAATTAATATCTATTTTATTGTGTTGAAGTACTTCATTTCTTCTAATCTTCATATACGAGGTTCAGTTAAATGAAAATGAGAAATTGGCTGCCAACAATAGATTATGCACCACCATGAGGGAAATTCTGGAGTTGATACTACTGATTGAGAGCAGGATTGCCCGAGGGTGGCCAACCTGCATGCTCAGGGAGTGATGCGCAGCAGCAAGACAAAGATGACATTCACAATAATGGCAGCATCCAAGTTCTCGCAGTGTAGTGTGATGTAGTTTCTAGCCGCTGAAGGCATTCCACCAATTGAAATTCATCGCCTTGTGAAGAAGGTGTATGTGGACAACTGCATGTCTTGCACCCGACTGTATGAGTGGACAAAGCGATACCAACAAGGGCGAACATCACTGGAGGACGACCCATGCTCTGGGCAGTCCCACTCTGTCATCACGGAAGAAAATGATGTTGCAGCAGACAATGTCATCTGGGCAGATCGAAGGTGTACAGTGGATGAAGATCTCATAACTTGAATATCAGTCATGTGTCTGCATACTCAATAATCCACGACCGATTGAAGTACAGTAAAGCGTGTGCAAAGTGGGTGCCAAAATGTCTCACAGGTGAGCAGAAACAACACCGGATGAGACAGTGTTTGCAACATCTGGTGCGTTATGAACAGGAGGGGGAGGCTTTCTTGGAACATATTGTGGCAGCAGATGAAACATGGTGCAAGCACTACGAACCACAGAGCAAGCAACACAGCATTCAGTGGAAGCACGACACATCACCACGCCCAAAAAAGTTCAGAAATTTCACAACCACAGGCAAGGTGATGCTCATGCTCTTCTTTGACTCAGAGAGTCCATTACTCTGCTACTTCATGGAGAGAGGAGAATCTGTCACTTTTGCTCATACTCCGAAATCCTCTGTACTGAATTGCGTCATGCCATCAAAAACAAGCAACCTGGATGTTTGCGTGAAGGTGTTATTTTGTTACATGACAATGCACGACCACACACAGCTCAGCACACCATGGACACCATTTGGGACCTGCGCTGGGAGGTACTCGAACATTCCCCTTACAGCCCAGACTTGCACCTTGCAACTTCCAGATTTTCGGCAAGCTCAAAACTGACCTGGGAGGGCGCCAGTTTGCGACAGACGTGACGTGATTGAGAGAGTGCAGCAGTGGTGCCACCAGCAGGCAAAAGACTTTTACGAACATGGTATCAAAAATCTGGTGAGCAGGTGGGATAAGTGCCTAAACACTGGTGGAGATTATTTTGAGATATAAAATTCCTCTGTGAAGAAAAAAGTATTTCTCGTTTTCATTTGACTTTCTTCTGTTTTTATCACCTCTCTACCATTTGTTTCTTTGTTTGCCAACATTTCAAACTGCAAATTCTTTATGGTACTATAAATCATGCTTTGTGATCATTTCTTTACTGCATAGACATGCAACTGAAAATGGCGGCTCTGTTCAAACATTTTGGTGAAGCTAACATTAGTGAAATAGAATTTTAGTAAGTCAATTAATATTTTATTGTATTAGAGTATTTTATTTCTTCTAATCCTTATATACTTTTTTCTAATCGTGTAATAGTCAATTAAATCCCACTCAAGTTTTGATTTTCTCATATTTTACATGTATAATTACAATGTTTATTTTCATATCTTCTAGTGCTCGGATTTCTATGACATGTCATATTTTTATCCTGGTCTATTTTCACTAACTTAAGTGAAAATAAACACATTCCTAGCTTTTCTGAACAAAATGACACGGCTTTTATTGGCCATAAAAATGCATGGTTTATCATATTTTAGCATTAAGTCATACCAGACCATAAAAATGGTATAAAAGTATATTTTTGGTTATATTACAATTGCTTTACACTTCTCCAAGTATTATTCATATGTTCTGTATCAATAATGACAAGGAATTTTGTTTGCATTTGGTTATTTGTTTTGGTTTTCCTTTCCTTATGAATATTTTGTGTTAAATTTAGTTTAAAGGGATTCGTCAGCAGTAAGTTGTCAAAACACAAACAGCAAAAGAATGTTAGTAACATGTCCAGTTTGTTGCTGGTCATTCTTGCCTTTACCCCCTTCATGCCTCCCTAACATGTGATGCTTAAAAGGTTCCAACTACACTGATGTCAGATTGTACTTCATAAACAGTCAGGAACCTTGTAAAAGCATTAGTCTTGCAGAGAAGAGGAACTGAACATTTTTCACCCTCCTTACCTCTTTTCTCAGAATCCTTTCGTCTTCTTTACTGTGAAGTGTGAATTCAGTTGTGCAATATACAAGTTTATAGTTTTAAAATGCCTAAATTAAAGCCCTCTGATAGTATGAAATTGAGCAGGTTTGCTAAAAGTTTAGTGAAAAATATTTCAGTACTGATGGGGAAATTTTATTTTGCAAAATCTGTGACGTGAAAGTTACACCTCAGAAACGTTTTACTGTCAAACAACATTGCAGTACTGCTAAACACAAAAGCTATCTAAATACTGTAGGTAATTCACTGCAGAAACGAGACAGTGTTTGCTGTTTGAGGAATCAGCAAGCAGTTCATCTCCAGACAGTTCATTTGAGATTTCTAAGGATTTTTGCGAGAGGATGGTTTCATTGAAAGTTCTTACAAAGGTATACAATTCATTCTATTCCTAATGGGTCCACACTTAATATTCACAAAAATAATTTTGCTAAATGGTGAATAAAAAGTTTTCGAAGTAACTTTTAGACAATATTTAATTTCTTTTGAGTCATATTTCCAAGTTTTATTTCATATTTTCGCATTTTTTATAGCATATGTGCATGCATATTTTCAGAGATTTTGGGTGATAAAAATTCGAGCCTTACTTATTACTAAACATATTATAAATTTACTTTATTGTTTTCTTGATTTACCAATTCAAATTGATATATGAATAAAATAATTTACTTTGCACCTGTACAAAAACACATGCTTCCGATTTCCACACAAAATACCTTTTAAATCCAAAGAAATAGTAATTACCCAACTTCATTTATTACTTCAGGGGTGTAAGCGGAGGTATTTAAGTAATCTTTTACAAATTCACATAAAACAGCTGTTTGTATATTGTTTCTTTCATTGTTTTCCTACTTACGGAAATTGGTATTAACAGAGGCAGACAGATGACATACCAGAAAAACACTTTTTCTCTATCAGGTATGCTGAAAAAATGTTAAAATAGATATTTATGAGCCTCAAAATACTGTTTCTTTTTACTCTGCGTAATGAGAAAGTAAATATGTAGGAGTTCATAAAAGTTTAACATCTTTATCTATCAAGTACCAATTATCAGTACCTGCAATAATAATATAATACAAATAAATTTGACAATGGTGACCACAATTCTCAGAGACTTTAAAATATCCAACATTCTTCTAAATCCAAATATGTATTGATGTTGTGATACAAGAAACACAAATACATTACGTTAAAAAAAAATCAGTAAGACTAGTTTCAGAAAGCTCTTATAAAAACAACAGCTGTTCATGTACCACTGTTATACTCTTCTGCAACTTCTATGTCTACCAGAGAGGCTTCATCCTACATTACCTGAAATTTGTGATTTGATTTTCCAACAATATTCTCAGCCTTTCTTTGATTTCTTGGAACTTTTCTTTTTCTTCATGAGTAACTGTTCCCACTCCATCTGGTCTGAAATGGCATTGCATACACTGTGAATTCAAAGTACAAAACTGACAAAACAATGCACAATGGACGAGCTCCTTATTACAGCTAATTACCTTCTAATACACTAGTCTCACTGAACACACTTAATCCACAGGTAAGTTACATACTTAAATATGTTAACCAAAGTTATTAGGAGTACGGTAATATATTACTTAAAACTCTACAAAGCTCATTATTTCATAAATGACTGATTTTCAAGAGTTATTTTCATTTTACACAAATGTTAAGAATTGTTTGTAGGAAGAATTACAATTACAAGATGTTAACATTTCAAGAGATTTAAAAAATGCCTGACTGCATTATAAAAAATAACTTACCACATAATATGGTCTCATATTTGTGTTAATTTCAGCAAGTATATTGTGAAAAGTATATTATATTTTAGTACCCGTATTCTATTTAACAACCTGTACCAACTATTAGATTTGTGTGTTGATGAAGTTAATAACAGTGAGATGAGGTCGAGGATTCGCTATGGGATTGCCTGACATTCAACTTACATTTGGGAAAAATCTCGGAAAAATCCCAACCACATAATGAGCCCAAGTGAGAACTGAATATTGTTCGAGTTGCACATTTTCTTTGGCATGCAAATGTTGTTGCAAGTGGCAGCAACTGGAGAGGGGACTCTAGAGCACAGTCTTCCCTGTCGAAATAATTAGAAAATTTATTTTATTTTACTTTGATTTCATTTTTGTTTAGATAACGGTAAAACTTGTTGAAAGTGGAATCACAAGGAATCGAATCCTGGACCTTTCAGTTTGTAGCCAGTTGCTCTACCAACTAAGTTACCTTGCAGCCTATTTTGTCAAGAACAGTCACTATTTAATCATACTGATAAAGCTATGAATTAATTTATTTTGCATATGCACGACTACAGAGATATGAGTCTGTTCAATTAGAAAAGACCAGACACGATCTGAAAGATATGAGTTTGTTATCTATCACAAAATCTCATAACTCTCAGAAATAATCATTTGTGTATATGTGCGCGCATATTCATTCTCTTATGAATTATTTTTTAACGGTTCTCATTTGTTTACTTGTTAAATCAAAGACTTGGAATTCATACCCACTGGAGAATTATGGATTATGGCAATAATTAATATCTTGGAATGGTTTTCCGCCCATCAGAACCCCTTCAATGCAACCTTTTCATCCATAATCATATTATACGATTTAGAAAGATTATAAATTCTAAATTTCTTGTGTTCACATTAATACTTAAATTCTACATCTTGATTACACAACGTTTTCCAAATTAAATTATTTAAATCTCTAAGTTAAGTGAGGAAATCTAATAAGCTATTCGTTAGTCATTAACCAATTAATACAGCAACCAAAAGAATATGCAGATAAATTATTTGTGGCTGGCTGTTTGAAATGAAATAAAAATAAATACTGTGAAGAGTGGAAGTAAATTTTGATCAATGTATGCAAATTTTTATCATTGTGTATTTTTCCATGAAATTTACTTAGTCTAACGTTAAAAAAGTGTAAAATTGTTAAAAAAGACATATACCTCCGACAGACGGCCCGTTTCAATGCTATGTCACGTCATCTTCAGTGTCTCTTGAACCACTCTTGAAACGGGCCGTCTGTCGAAGGTATATGCCTTTTTAAAAATGTTACACTTTTTTAACGTTAGACTAAGTAAATTTTATGGTTTTAACAAAGTGTTAACGAGAACTTTAATCAATGTATATTTTTCATCGAGGTAGTAATACAATTGTTTCAACTGTCCTCTTGCCCTGAAGACAAGCTAAATCTGAGAAGCCAAATTGAGGTTCAATGGACATAATTTTTTCTACACATTTACAATAAGTGCGCCTATAATAGATTTCAGTGACATCGAACTTTAAAAACGAAATTAGTTAGAATTAAAATGTTGCATTACAGATGTTATTAAGAAACCGTACAATTTAACAAAGGACAATGTATAGCTTACAATTTACCTGTTTTGAAAGCAGAAACCACAGAAACAAAATTTTGAGTTATGGTGTGTAACACATCAAAGAATTGAATAATTTCGAGGGAAAAATTGTTCCGGGGCCGGGTATCGAACCCGGGACCTTTGATTAAACGTACCAATGCTCTCCCACTGAGCTACCCAGGAACTCTACCCGACACCGATCCAATTTTTCCTCTATATCCACAGACCTCAAAGTGGGCTGACAACAGTCAAGCAACCAACATTTGAGTGCACACTAACTCTGTGTGACTTTAAAGTCACAGAGCGTTGGTACGTTTAACCAACGGTCCCGGGTTCGATACCCGGCCCTGGAACAATTTTCCCTCGAAATTATTCAAATTAACTTTACAGGGAGTTATTCCTGAAAGCGTAATTTGCACATCAAAGAATTAATAACAATTTTATGAAATTTCACACTATATCTTACAGCCGAAACTTAAAATTTTATATACTCATATTATATTTTAATCTAATAATATAAGATAAACGACTTACATATCTTAGTTAAAACTACATTGTCTGTTTCAATATGCTATTTCAAAACTGTGAGAATCTATAGAGCTGACTGCTTAAAAAAAAAAAAATATAGTTCTATATGCATACTGGCTTACAAAGTATTAAAATTCAATGTGTCTTTAAATGAATTGATAAAACTAAATGCTGATTTCTTTCTAAACGTCGTACACAACAGCACGGGAACTTCTAGAAATGACACACCTTTTCAGTATGCCCCTTCAAAATGTCAAATGGAATGATAGGTATCATTTTCGCATATTCTGATTCTGATTTTATCTAAAACATGTTTATATAGACTAGAATCTTAAGTAGTAATGGGCATTTGAAATTTCGAAGTCAAATCGGTACTAGGTGAAGACAGTAAAAAAAGTAACAATTACAAAGCTATTGCTTTACATCACTTTATTAAGTGCTTAAAATAATATCCATTAACATCTAAACACTTATTAGTTTACAGAAGCTTTCTCTAACACTCGACTATATATAGCAGTAATACTGCCACATGCTTCATGCACTCTTCCCTTCATATTCTCTCAGGGTGTAGGTGCTACAGACATGAACCACTGTTTTACATATCCCCATAAAACGTAGTCCAAGGGTCGAAAGGCATAATGTCAGGTGAGCTGGCAATGTGACAGATCGAGCACATTCAATCCATCATATGTAGGTCGGGTACCATCCTCTTGGTGCCACGATTCTGTTTTCACATTGAAGAGGACATTTTTCAAGAGTCTAGGTAATTCATAGCTGAGAAAATAATATGACCCAAAATGTAACTGTGCCTTAAAAAATGAGAGGCTAAGACAAAGTTTCCAAAAATACTACAACAAACTTTTCGAACACAGGTGCTGAAAAGTTAAGTTGTAATCAATTTTAGATTTTCTGATACTCTGTAATGTATATTGTATTTATTAAAATG
The DNA here is from genome assembly GCF_040183065.1 of Periplaneta americana. NCBI lineage: Eukaryota > Metazoa > Arthropoda > Insecta > Blattodea > Blattidae > Periplaneta > Periplaneta americana. The sequence continues at coordinate 90,942,619 of NC_091126.1, forward strand.
CCCAGTGTTAAAAAATATTGTTTTATCAGATTAAAATATTTTCCTAAAAATGAACCATATTCTACAATAGCCATTCACAAAACACAATACAAAGTCGATAATCTGTTTCTGCAAGTTCCTGATGCAAGCAGATATGATAAGCATATTTGTGATGCTTCAGAATTCACTGTATTAATGTGTCTGATGTAGGCTGACCAGACATCCCCGATTTCCAGGAACAGTCCCTGGTTTTGAGTTGCTGTTTCCGGGGAGCAAATGTCCCCGTTTTTGTCCCCGGAAATTAATTTTGTCCTCAGAAGCTTTGATTTTGTTTCAATAACATTTTACACATAAATATTTAATGATCATGATGGGACTGCTGCGATTCAGCACATTTCCGAATGCTTCTCAGTATCAGACAGAAGAACCAGTGAGCACAGTACGAGATATTCTGCACTCTTTGAGATGAATATAGCATTTTCGTCTTTGGTCATCTTTGCATTTGCATTGCACGTAAGCGTTAGAACTGCTACAGTGTCCATTTGTATTTACCGGTAGTTCGAAAAATGAGAAATTTTGTGACAAACCAACAGGTGAAAGTGATATGATGTTTTTTAACATTTTGAAAAAAAAAATAATAAAAATTCCGTTTGAAAATCTTCTCAAAATAGTGTCATTAATCGACTTCCAGTCAGTAATTCATAAATTGAAAGACTTTTCTCCACAATGAATTCAATCTGTACTGATGAAAGTAAAAAAAAAAAGTTGAAACAGTTAAAGCTTTGTTAGGCCTACAAGTGAAAATAAACTTTCATTCCTCATTTTAAGAATTTAGTGTGAAGCTGTATGGGAATGAACAGATCCTTAAAAAGATACATTCTTCAGACAAGTACTTGTAAAATGTGTGTGTTAGAGTTCAGTTTGTACAATATTATGTGAAAGACTTCCATGCATGCATCAGTACTGAAATTAAATTCTTAGTAGCTGTAATTATCTGTATATAAGAGTTACGTGTGTTTATGTATTTAATTCAAAATGTTAAAATACTCTACAAATTTAGTGTGCAAAGTTCTATCATTGTATCTATTGTTACATGTATTTTCTGTAATATTCCAACGGAAAGTGACTAGCTAAGCGTTTGTGGTTTTTCTTGAAATTGCCAATGTTCCTTGCTGGACCATAAACAATCTGGTCAACTTAAAGTGATGCCACTATCTCTCGTCAATTCACAGTTACAGTGGTAAAAGTATTAACAGCATTCTCAATGTTCACTTTTGGCTTCTTGATTTGATTCATGCTTTTCACACTTCCATACTTATGTACCGATAGCCATTCTCCCAGCTATGTAAATGCTGTATGTAACAACTGTGTCCTATGTCGCTCACATTCACCCAATATTAACTCGACAGAGGTCGTGTGATTGTTTATTATGAGAGATATCATGCACAGTGCTTTTAACCAGGGGCCTTGCTAATGTAGAGCCATAATGTAATAATAATAATAATAATAATAATAATAATAATAATAATAATAATAGCAGCAGCAGTAGTTTTTAGTGCAGTACATTCTTTACATCAATTAAATAGAATAACCAATAAGTAGACTGATTTCTGCCATAGTATTAGCTTACCTTGATAACCCCAATCTTCCGATTGAAAACTACTACTAATTATTAGTTTGTAAATATGACATGTCCCACATCATGTATATGATCAGTGGTTGCAATAAATGATGATTACGATTACGCCCTCACAGATGGCCAGCGCTATACCAACTGTGCTACCGAGGTCAACTGGATATCACACAAAAACGACGAAAACAGAAGCATAAAGTACAACAATGACACGAAATATTAGTAGGTTAAACATTATTTCTAGTATTTCAAACTATATTTTACCGCTATAGTGGACACATGGGGTTGTTACATAAAAATCTTTATCACACAGCAGTAAGATGATTTTCGTGGATTTACGTCTTGAAAACAGTTTTCCAGTTAAGGGCAAAAGATTTGATGTACCATACCTGCAAGACGAGAAATCGGAATATGCAGTACATAGTTTCCAATTATTTGACTTAGACTGCCCTTCCTCGGTGATATTTTCAAACACTTACAAAACAGTGAATAGTAGTTTGAAATGTCAAGTTGTTAACATAAGAGATAAAATCAACGGATTTATTAAGAAACTTTATTTCTCGTTGACATAACTTGTCAAAAAAGAAATTTGATTCATTCCAATGTATTAGAGAACTCATGGAAAATTTTAGTTATTTATGATACAACAAAAAGTGAGTTTGTTTTTGCGGACATACAATTAAGTTTGAATCTACGACTATTCCTCCCGGAAAAATCGTACCACGACAATTCGTCCCATCTAATTATGTCTGCACAATTTTAAACAACAGCTTTTGAAGCATTTTCCTAAAAAAACTCAAAACAATTACGTCACTCACAGATGGATACTGAATTCATTTTTAGACAGTTGCGTGCAACTAGCTGATACTCCAAAAAATATATAGGAAAAACTCACTGAGGTATCTACCAACTGATGAAATATTGAAACTAGACTTCTTTTTCTCGCAGACCATAGACCACATTTGGATCAAAAGAATGCAAGAACACTTCAAGCTTGAAAAAGACGCTTTTAATTTTTGATAATATTTGACCTCGTATTTATGCAAAATAAGTTTCTCATCTATGATTGCGAGAAATCTCCTGAACTTGAAAATGATATCACCGTGTGTGTATCAAGTAGAGTCCAGATTTGAGAAGCTACATAAAAATCGCATTTTTTTTTTACTTTTATAACTGAAACTTATTTTAATTTTATGTTCAACGTTTATGTTTCTAAATGCAAAATAAACGTTAATAAGTGGATTTTGTTTTATTTTGTAAATCACCTCGCGACTCCCTCTCAGCTCTTTACAGACCCCAAAGGGTCGTGACCCATACTTTGGGAACCACTGCTTTAACCCATGCAGCTACGTGTATGATATTTAGATGTTAATTTAGGTTATTTTGAGCACTTAATAAAGTGATGTAATATTTTTTCTAACTGTTACTTCTTTAGTAGCTTCACCTTCTATGTCTTCAAAAGTTCAAATGTCTATTACTTCTTAAGATTTTATTTTACAGAAGAATGTTTTAGTTAAAAGTTTAATAACTTTTGAAAAAAATCAGAATACTGGTACTCCAAAAACTTATATCATGATTACATTTGAAATCCTGAAGTCATACCTATAGAATGTACATTTATTTACAGGCTAATTTTAACAATAAAATCTTAATGTGTAGATTATGCAGTGCCTTATTTTTTATCCTGATGGAAGTACTTACTGTTAAACACCAATGAACAGTATTTTTTTGGGTTGTTTCTATTGTGCTAATATTCTTTCATATTGGAGAATGTTATTCCTTAATACTTAAAATTTGAAATGAATTGTAATTCTTCCTGTTGAAATCTGTTCTAACAATTGTTCTTACATGATATTTCACATACTATATTTTATCTGATATGAATTCATTTTAAGAGCTGACTAATTGATATATTGTAATTGAAACAAATAAGTTATTGAAGAACACATGCAACAATAGTACTAAGTGTGTGCCTGATTCTCCAGTCAGGATAATAACCTGACATTTTACCCATGTTTATTGATGTGATAGTATGTGTAGTATTTGTAAGTGAAAGTGTTTGTGTATGTGTCTATTTGTGCATGCAATTTACTAGTAATTTACGTCATTACAAGTGACAGTGTTAATTTACATGTGAATTAAATGTGTTGTGTGTTAAGATAGAGAAGTTGTGCATTGCTCAAGTTGTAAGCATGTAGTGTGATTTTTCTCCAGGAGGACAGAGACAGTAATGTGAAAAATATTTTCAATCTGGGTGTTGATAAAAGACACAAATTTAATATGTTTGAAACCCTTCAGTGTGCATTATTATCACACATAATCAAACCTGGAAGGTTACTAAAATATTACAAATATCGATTTGATACATTATTTATTTAAGAGAAATAGAAGTTCCGCTGCAGGTCACATATTTCCTAGATTTCAATATGTACCAGTAGCATGTAATGTAATGTATGTATGTATGTAAAAAAATTATGGGTTATTTAACGACGCTCACAACTGCAGAGGTTATTTCAGTGTCGCCGGTGTGTCGGAATTTGGTCCCGCAGGTGTTCTTTTACATGCCAGTAAATCTACTGACATGAGCCTGTCGCATTTAAACACACTTAAATGCCATCGACTTGGGCTGGGATCGAACCAGCAACCTCGAGCATAGAAGGCCAGTGCTATACAGACCACGCTACCGAGGCCGACTGTATGTATGTATGTATGTATGAATGTATGTAAATGTTAAAATGTTATGTTTTATTTAACGACGCTCGCGACTGCAGAGGTTATATCAGCATTGCCGCTGTGCTGGAATTTTGTCCCGCAGGAGTTCTTTCACATGCCAGTAATTCTACTAACATGAGCCTGTCACATTTAAGCACACTTAAATGCCATCGACCTGGCCTGGGATCGAACCCGCAACCTCGGGCATAGAAGGTCACCGCTATACCAACTGTGCCAACCAAGCCTATGTATGTATGTATGTATGTATGTATGTATGTATTGTTAACGAAGTTAAAAGTACATAAATGTAATACACATAGATGATTTGTGTTGTAAATATAATACCTACTTAATATATATCTGCAAAATTTAATATATTCTTCATGTTAATATGACACATGTAATATACAAAGTAATTTCTTAGAAAATACGTCAAAATACATCATACAATTTTCATAAAATGGAAAAATCTCTTAAGTCAACGAAGTTAATTACTTGTGACTTGTGTAATGATGTCGAATTCCTTTTACTATCACATAAAGATGTCTCGCAAAATATTTTATGTCACTCGAGTAATCTAACCTTCCAGTTTTGTGCGAGGGACCATCCTAGTCCTCCCATCTGGAATCCACATGCTTCTCTATCCCCATGCCTCGCCTATGTAACTTACAATCAAATACTGAGTGTTGTGGTTCCAAAGCACACAAATTCATCATGAATAACGTAAGCAAATTTTACTATCACAAAGTAGTGCAAAGTTGAAGAAGAGATTCTTGCAAAAAAAATATTGCACTTAAGTGCAAATTTGTCTATTTAACATTCGAACATATTTAAAAAATCTCATTTCCTTTCATGCCAAAAAATCAGTAAACATAAAAGAATTAAGTACAATACAGTGTTCTTAAAGAACATATGCTTGAGTTATTTTAAAGTTTGTCAAAATCAATTTGTATGTAAATATACCCGAGCAAAGCACAGACAAGCATTGAAGCATGATGCTAAACCTACTTTGATAATTAATTTATTTATTTCTGTGTTATACTATAAATATGCACAGACAGAAGAAGACACAAACATATCAATACAACTTAAAGTTTGGTCATTAAACAAAAAATTAATTATTTTAGACATCATCATTATCACCACCCTTCACGAATTTAGACCCTTGTGGTCTGTTTCGGCCTCCAGTTGAAAGTTGTATTGCTTCAGCTAATGACGCTCTTGGAAACGAGTCACAGCATTATTATTGTCTAGAAGGCTGAAAGTGACAGCCCCATCACTAGACTCAACTGGTATCACACTAGAAACCTCCCCAGGGATAATACAATTTCTTTCATAAAGAGATACATTTATCTTTTTCTGTGAATTTCAATTGTTATCTGGTTAAATTAAAACATGCTCAGTAACAATTTATATTAGAACATTATTTTTATTTTATTTCTTTTTTTTTTACAGAAAAACATTCGAGTTTATTATTGATACTTACATACCAAAAGAGCCCATTTAAATTTATGAGAAATTAATCATAAAAACTGTACTATAATTACTTTGCGATGAAACAATGTACAGTAAGTATATAATTATATTTGTGTATTAAGTGGAATACATGCACAATAATTGCAACATGCAATAAAACATGTATTAAACAGAAGAAAAGAGTGCCAACAGAATAAACGAAGTACAGTAATTTAAACAAAAAATAAATTAATTAATAAATAAGAAAGCAAAAAAACAACTTAAAGGTTGTTTTTTTCACATTTTGTAATTAAATTTAGAAGTGTATGGATACACTTTTAAAATATTTTAATTACAGAAGAAAAAAAATGTCATAATTTAAAACAGAATACAACGTTATAACAAAAATGAAAAAACTTCCGAGTATTAATTATTTAGTGGAATTAAGTAGCCACTGTAGAACGGTTTTTCCTAGTTAAATCAATTCTAAGGCTGAGTTCTGCACGAAAGAGGGGCTTCGAAATGCAGTGTTTCCTCCCTTTAGTTCAAAAGTGCACTCCTATACTTTCATTATATTATGCAATATGTTTTGTGCTATGAGTTGGATATGTGTTACAAGTGTTGAAAATTGCTTGAAATCAGAAACTGTGTTGTTCATTTAAAGTGAACATCATACTTAATTAGCATTAGTAAATTATTATTTCCTAAACTTCAAATTGCTGGAAAGTGAGATGTATATAAAGATATATGCATGAAAGCTAAAGCTTGCTGCTTACTGGGATAGTGTGATGCTGCATTCCATAAATATACAAAGCTTGATAGTACCACAACACTCCTCATACAAATGCATGCAAACAAATAGTGCAGAATGAAAAGAGTAGTGTTCAAGTGTTTACAAACCTGGCCACAGAGGTATCTTCAAGCACCTCCGTGCTAAGTAAAGGACGGTTAAGCATTAGAGTGGGGGACTGGCCGTTAGGTACACTGCAATGCATACCTGCAGCTCAAGCTTCCTCGTTTGAAACAACATTTTTAAATACAATGTCTTACACTAACATTTCCTTATTGTATATCTGCATTCATCCCTTATAATGTACAGAATGAAGTTTGACGAAAAAAAATAGAACATCAAATAGAATTAATGAGTGATCAAGCAGTTGGACCTGTGCATGATTAAGGATAAGATAATATAATATGGTTGTGGAATTCAAATCCCATACTCGCAGTTACGTAAAATCTATATCTATTTTCTAAAGAATTTTCTCTAAGGGTAGGTGTGATATTTTGATTTTCTTTAAGATAATATTATTCACCAAGTAAGTATTTAGTTTTTAAGAGTTGACTGTTATAGTTTCCTGTAATAGTTTGTAATGTTTGATAAGAGAAGCATCAGTACTTTAAATATATCCGTCTACTTTCAATTAAATTTAACTTAATTACACATTGAAAAGCGAAGTTTATTCATCATGTGACAATTATGACATGCTGAAATGAGATTGTTAAGTGAAACCGAAGAACACTGAATTGCCTTGTAGTCAAAGACTTTACATAATGTGCCTGTTTTGTTCCCTCACTGCTAAGCTGCACTTACTCCCACAGCTGTGTTATGAGTTCCCTTACACACTTAATGTTGTGTATGCTAACTAAGATCAAGGTCTGAAATAACTCTAAGATAACATAGGGCAAACAATATAATTTGACTTATCTAGTCCCTATGAAAGTTAAGTACTTGAGTGAGTGTCTATTTTTTTCATATAATCAGTAACTCTACTTGGTAAGGGCAAGTGCAAAGGTTTGCAGAGAATTTTCTTGGTGTCAAAGTTCTTAGTCATCCTACAGTGCATAATATTGTTAGAGAGACTGGAAATATATAAGAGAAAAAATTGGGGTAGGCTGTATCAGTGATACACCGGCACCGCTTTGTTTACGTGGATCCAAATTGGACAGTAAGGGGTTTTATTATACAATGTCTTCCTTTTGCAGATGATGTTGATATAATCAGTAGATTTACAAACAGCATTGTCACAGAGTATTAACAGTTAAATAGAGAATCAAAGAAAGTGGGGCTATCGGTTAATGGTAAGAAGACAAAGTATATGGTGATGGATAGGGAAGACAGATTTAAGGAGGTAAGAGAGATAACGGTAGAGATAGTTTTGAGAAGGTAAACCAGTTTAAATATTTGGGATCCGTAGTAACAGAGAATTATATGCACATGGAGATCAAACACAGAGTGACCGCTGATAATAGATGTTATTTCTTGCTCCTTCCTCTACTGAAATCGTCATTGCTAGCAAGAAAATCCAAAATAATAATTTATGAAACAATGATACGACCAGTGGTCTTGTATGGATCGGAAACTTGGACGTTATTAAAGAAGGATGTAAAAGTTTTAAGAGGAAAATATTGGGAAAGATATACAGAGCTGTTAATGATCAAGGTATTTGGAGAGCAAGAACAAACCAGGAGCTAGGAGCATTGTACCATAAATCAGGATTATTATCAGTAATTAAAGCAAGAAGGCTCCAATGAATAGAGGAAGATAGAAGTGTGAAGAAAATGTTTATGGGGAATCCAGGAAGGAGAAGACTGAGGGGGCAATGGATGTGAAGAATGATTTGAGGGAACTAGGGATACGAGGTTGGAGAAGAAAGACTGGAGACAGAGCAGCTTGGACCAAAATCGTTAAGGAGGCCAAGACTCTTCATGGGTTGTAGCACCACGAAGTAAGTAGTAAGGGGTTTGAGGTAGAAGTTGGTTGTGAAATGAAGGAAAAACTAAAGTAGAATCTTATTTATTAAAGGACGGTGGTATAAGTAGTAACAAACATATGGCATACAGTTCACATCATTGTTTCGAGTGAAAGTTAAGGCGATACAAGTGTTACCCAAGGGCGTTGGTGGTGAACTGATATATGTCATATGATGAAGGATGGGTGAAACAGAGAAAAATTCTCTCTGGCATCGGGATTTGAACCCGGGTTTTCAGTTCTATGTGCTGATGCTCTATCCACTAAGCCACACCGGATTCCCATTCCGATGCCAGATTGAATCCTCTCAGTTTAAGTTCCACCTCTTAGGTTCCCTTTAGTGGCCAACCCTCATGCACTGCGTCACAGATGTGTGACAGTGGCACAATGTCCAACACACTAATGTGTAGAGGTGCACTCATTAAGAGTGACTAAGTAGCCGGGATCCGATGGAATGAGAGCTGTCTTAAATCACTGAGTGATTATTTTCGCATATCATATTATCACGATGTACTGAAGTACATATGATATTGCCATGCAGAAATTCTGCGTCATCATATGATGAAGGATGGGTGGAATGGAGAAAAATTCTCTCCGGCACTGGGATTAGTGGATAGGGCAACAGCACATAGAGCTGAAAACCCGGGTTCAAATTCCGGTGCCGGAGAGAATTTTTCTCCATTCCACCAATCCTTCGTCATATGATGACGCAGAATTTCTGCATGGAAATATCATATGTACTTCGATACATCGTAATAATATGATATAAGTCAGGTGAATATGCAAAGAGTTATTGCTCTGTTATTTCATTTAGTTCATCTGTGTTGTACTTTCTGATATTTTTCTTGAACTCTAACCACATTTACTGGCTTGATATGTGTGTTTACTTCTATTGAATCAAATTCAGTGTCCATATCCATTGATTCCCAATGTATTCATGATAGAGGTGCTCGGTTGGCACTCTCCACATTGCGCTGCTTCAGCTATCTTCCTCACTCTATAAGTACTGCATTATTTGGCTTGGATCATTTTGAGCTTAATTGAGTCCTTTTGAGCTCTCTTTACACCCGACATGCGTTTCTTGTATTTTGACTTGGACTTTTGCTGCAAATATTTCGACATTTCAATTTTAGTCACTTATTTTTTTGTGATTCTGACATAACTTTCCAATATCTGTTTAGATGCTTATCATTTAGTGTTTTCTGGTTAGATCTTGTTCAGATGACTTGTTTGAGAATCATATCACCGTCCTACTATGTTATAGTCTGGAGGTATAGTGACTTGAAGACTCGTGACTCAGTATGCAAGAAGCAAAATTGGCAGATGCTCACACGCATGCGAGTGACTTTGAATTCTCTATTGTTAGATTGTTAGGTACTTGTATCCTTCGGTTATCGAAGCGAAGTCAATTTTCATATTGTGGCTATTGGTTATACGTTTTTTTTTTAGCTATTAACCCTTTCAGTTACGAATTATGATTTTGTTTGGAAAAGTCTAATTGTTTATTCTCGACTCCTTTTAAGTTTTTGTGAATTGCCCACAGTCTCATTTTGACAGCATGATGCCTGGATTTCCAGATATGAACTGTCCACTTGAGAGGACTCGCTCTCAACAACTCATTGTCCATGAAGCGGCATTGAAGTTGCTGTTCTCTGTAAAGGATGCAGTGAATGAAAGGGTTACTAAAGTTCTATACCTCTTTCTTTTGTTTGCCCAACTTTTCCTAGAGGGTACCTGCATGGGACCAATTTTAAAGATGTATCCACTTCAAAAACATAGAACGAGGCTGCATGTTCTGACCAGAAAATGTTAAAAATATAATAATTTGTCTATTTGTGTGTGTGTTGTTGTGTGAGAAGTGTTTAGACAGCGAATATAATAACAGTTCAAGTTTTTAATGAAATAGTCAACAAGGGTTAGGTCTTATATATTAAATAAGTTATATGTATTGTTATTTACAAGAAGACAGTATTAAGTTATGAGAAAGTAGGAAATGAAGTTGAGGGTAGGAATGGCTTCTAAGTGAACTGAGAATAAGAGAAGGGAAGTAGAATAGTAGTGGCTAAATTAGAAGGATGGTCAAGTGAAAGTGAAGAGACATGAAAGACATAGTAAGATCAGCCTTCAAATGTCGAAATACGTCTGTGTTTAAAGTTGTAAATTGTGCAAGTAAGGGAATCCTGGCCCGAATACAGAAATGTGAAGGGCCAGCAGGACCGAATATGTTGAGAAATATTGTATATCATGTCATATCATAATAATTTGTGTAGAATGTTCTAAATATGTCTACATATTTCATTTTTACTTAAAATAATAAAAGTTAATGGTAAATTCATTTCTATCTTGCAGGTTGAATGATGGAAGTCAATAGCGCAGCTATGAAGAGTGAAAATACCCATTAGCAGTAAGGAAATAAAACAGGTTCACTGTATAATGTAATAGGTAACATGGCTAGGCCACACACACTAGGGAAGTGATATCGCTTTTTGAAGAGAACACACTAATTAATTATTCAGTCTAACAACACTTACTGAGATCGTCAGTATTTGTCAGAGTATGTGAAGATTATGTATTGTGTCGAATTGAAGTAGGGTTCAACTTCTCATTTTAAATATCTTTAGGTTTCCAATGACGGATGCAAACTTCTATTATCTGAGAGAAACTCACAATTCTCATTACTGGAATGGGCAGGTTTACTATCCTCAGCATAGCGGTAAAGGCAATATTCACACACACAGCATACCAGTTTTGGCTAATGTCAGAAATCAAGCTTTGTCAGGAATTCATATAGGATTATTATAGTTGTATTTTATGATTTGTAAGTTGCAAACATTACCTGATGCAAGGTTATATGAATTTAAAGCAAATTTATTAATGCATTAACTTGATAAAGTACTCTTAATAAAAACTAGAATATTAATTAAACCCTGAGAATTTCAATATTAATCTGAATGAAGGGGAGGGGGAGAGAGCAACAGTGAATTGTTCAATAGTTGAGCTGTTTGGACTTTTTCCATTGTTGGTTTTCAAAATTGTAACACAACGTTTCGAAGAGTGGATCTCTCTTCGTCATCAGGTGAAAACCTACTGTGGGGATCGTTACAAACAGCTAGTCTGCCTGACTGATCGACGACCATTAGGTCGGTGCGAAATATAAAGACGGAACACAAGATGTCATGAGCTTTGTAACGTGACATATATAGAATAAAATGAAGAATTCCGTGTTAGTAACTAAACTAATAGACACAAGATTAGTGTCTATTATTCCTTGTTGTTGGTGTTATTGTTCCATACAATTAGTTTAGTTACATTCACGGAATTATTCTTTTTTTCATTCTATATATATCACGTTACAACAGCTTATGACATCGTGTGTTCTGTCTTTATATCTCACACCAACCTGATGGTAGTCAATCAGTCAGACAGGCTAGCTGTTTGTAACGATCCCCACAGTAGGTTTTCACCTGGCGATGAAGAGAGATCCACTCTTCCAAACATTGTGTTACAATTTTGAAAACTAGCAATGAAAAAATTCTAAAACAGCGCAACCATTGAATTGACATATTAAACGAAAGTTTGCAATAGGTATACTGAGTGTTTTTAGTGACATGTTAAATATTTTAAAACTAGTAGAGGAATTCATAAGAAGTAATTTCAGAATAATAACCCATGCCCAGAAACACCCCACCTGCGAGTTAAAACTCGAGCAGTTGTAACGAAAATACAAGGAAGCTAGACAATCTAGCTCACATTCACAAAAATAAGAACGTCCATTGCACAGGGAAATTTCACCAGCATAGGTGTCTCCTATTTCTGGGGACAGTCCCTCAATTTCAATTATTGTCCCAGTAGAATAAAGTTCCCCATGTTTGTCCCTGGCATTCAATTTTGTTCCCTGAAGTTTACTTTTGTTGAATTAATATTTTACTTGTGTCCACCGAGTTAGCTCTGTGGTACCATGTCTGCCTCCAGACCAGCTGGTCTGGATTTGATTCCTTTCAGGGTCAAAGATCTCCGTGTAAAATTTCTACCTCGGCACTAGGAGAGGTGGCAGTGCACAGCTCCTAATCACTAGATTGTGTATCAATATGCCTGGGTGGAATCCCAAATCTCTCCATAGTGCATATAAAGAGAAGGCATAATATGTCACTTTTGATAGTGATTCGCCCCTCAGACAGGGACTTTAAACTTGGCAGTCCCCTTGGTGCTTTCGACAGGAATAGACTATATGCCAGCACTGGGTTTCTCCTTCTCCCTTCCTCATTTTCGCCATCCTCACCCATTCCCTACACTAGACTTACACATACACTCACCCTAGTACAGGACATAGCGTGGCCCATCGAAGTGATGTGCAAATGGAAATGGGTCACAGACCTGGCATCTATCCACATGGAATCTGAATCACGCAAGTGAAGTAGGTAGACATTGGACACACAAACATTTTATTTTTATGTGATAAGTATGTTGGTGAAACTGTTTTGATTAATTCATATTACTGGAAAGTGTCTCCTGTTGAACCAAAAAACCTGGTTACTTACTTACAAATGGCTTTTAAGGAACCCGCAGGTTCATTGCCACCCTCACATAAGTCTGCCATCGGTCCCTATACTGTACAAGATTAATCCAGTCTCTATCATCATATCCCACCTCCCTCAAATCCATTTTAATATTATCCTCCCATCTACGTCTCAGCCTCCCCAAAGGTCTTTTTCCCTCCAGTCTCTCAACTAACACTCTACATGCATTTCTGGATTCGCCCATACGTGCTACATGCTCTGCCCATCTCAAACGTCTGGATTTAATGTTCCTAATTAGGTCAGGTGAAGAATACAATGCATCCAGTTCTGCATTGTGTAACTTTCTCCATTCTCCTGTAACTTCATCCCTTTTAGCCCCAAATATTTTCCTAAGAACCTTATTCTCAAACACCCTTCATCTCTCTTCCTCTCTCAAAGTGACAGTCCAAGTTTCACAATCATACAGAACAACCGGTAATATAACTGTTTTATAAATTCTAATTTTCAGATTTTTTGACAGCAGACTAGATGACAAAAGCTTCCCAACCGAATAATAACAGGCATTTCCCATATTTATTCTGCATTTAATTTCCTCCCTAGTGTCATTTATATTTGTTACTGTTGCTTCAAGATATTTGAATTTTTCCACCTCTTCGAAAGATAAGTCTCCAATTTTTATATTTCTATTTCGTAGAATATTCTGGTCACGAGACATAATCATATATTTATTTTTTTTGGGTTTACTTCCAAACCTATCGCTTTACTTGCTTCAAGTAAAATTTCCGTGTTTTCCCTAATCGTTTGTGGATTTTCTCCTAACATATTCACGTCATCCGCATAGACAAGAAGCTGATGTAACCCGTGGTTACACTAGAGAGAAAAAAAAAAAGTATGCAAACTGCACCTGCAACAGAGCCTATCTATTGCTGCTGTTATTGTTTGTGCATTTTATGTTCAGTACTCATTACACAATCATCTTGTGCTGTAATTTCGTACTCTAAGGCATCATGCATGGACTCATATTATGGAACGAGTGCAAATTCGAGTCCTCATGGAAAATAAATTTTTTCATGAAATTTCTGCCAGTGTATGGGACTAGCGTTCATCCAGCACTGTGATGAATTTGTATGTTAGGTAACGAAATCTGGTTTCAAAAACAAGCTATAATGGCTGGGGGATCATCGCTGACCACAAAATACTCCTGTACTGTTTGGATGAGCATTCACTTCTGTTGAGGCATGTGGACGTGGCCTTGGACCTCCATGGGCTGTCATGCCACAGATTACTTACAACCTTCCGAATTTTTTATGAGTTGTCAGTCATGTGATGGTGCAGTTTCCTTGTGCAATAGACAACCTAATATACAAACATACAAGAGAGTGCCTAACATTTTTATTTTAATGAAACTATTATTACTATAATTACAATAAAGCAACCGAGATGTTTTCGGACTTTGATTCCTATTCTTAAATTTCTCTCATGACCTCTCAACCAGTCCAATAAATTTGTGAACATAGTCACTGAAACATTCTGCATTAATGTGTGAATATTTTATATGCAAAATTACTGGTATTTTTATTTATAACATACAATTATAGAAAGGTATTTTATTGTAATAAAATGTGCTGGAAACTACCTTCCATGATTTTAATTTAATATTCTTTCATTATTGCTCATTTCTGACTTAATAACTAACGGATCCAAGGTTGAGTCCCAGTAATGAAGTGGAAATTTCTCTCTCTCTCCAACATGTTATGGGTATGTGTCTTTTGTCTTGTGTTGTCTCCAGTGATGGCCTTGAACCATTGCTGGTTACGTGGTCAAAGAATCCAGCTAATAGTGATTACTCAGTGTTGCTTTAAACCCTAATATTAATGAGTAACGAAGGGTCCATAGGCCTCAAATCTTGAAAGGAAATTATATTAAGTCTGATGAAAGCATTTCCAATCTGTATGAGTACTGTATGTATATAACATACATAAATTTTTTCTGTCAGAAGGGTAATAGTGTTATTTTAATTGGTGAATAAAACTTTAATAGTAAACATAATCTCATTCTAGGGCTAGTTTGTAAAAATATGGTACCTATTGAACAATTAAAAATATAAAAAGCACATTTATTTGACAACCTCACCTCTAATTCTTAAGTGTATTTATGAAGTAATCATCATATAAATACACATTAGCCCTCATCACATGTAACAGATTGGCCGTGATATAGGATTTTTGACAACAAAAGGAGTAATTCCACAGACTGACAACAGATGTGATATGGCTGAATGGCGCTACATCAGGATACGGCAGCAGCATTGCCAAGCATGCAATAACTTATCGCGCTATGCAATATGCAATAACATTTATAGGATAATGGGATAATTTTCTTTATGTAATTTGGGTAAAGGAATTTAATGTTGGCTTGCTCAAATTAAATCATTTTTCCATTCCATATAGTGAGAAAGAAGTTAGTAGAGCTGACTAATAATAAGTATTACTCCATGGAGCTTGCTAGTATTCTCTACCAAAAGCTCATTTTCGACAATGGAGATCCTAGTGACCTTTCTCTCTCATATTTGCCATTTTATAACATGGGAATGGCCAATCTGATATATGTGTGATCAGGGATATTAGTGACTGCCTAATAAAATGTTCTTGTTTTTGAAGACAGAGACAGAATGGATTCATGATTCATAGGTTTCTTATTATTAGTGACATTTAAATTGTGCTTGAAATTATACATGGTTTTCATTATTATTATTTTGAAATTAGAGGTAAATTATTTCAATATGTTTATAATATTACTGTATATTAATCAGTGTTAACTAAAAAATTATGTAAATGTTGGTATCAATATATGCTACCAGTATAATTGGGATTTGAACCAGGAAACCAAATAATTCTAACAGATTTACACTTAATGAAAATAATAGTTGTGCATTATAACACTTAGTGAATGTATTTATGATTATGATGTTTGTTGAATGAAAGGAAGAACATTTATAATAAAATAATATCTCACAAACTATTTAAATATACATTCATTTTTGTATCAGAGTAATTTCTTTGGAGCGTCTGAAGAGTTTATGCAATGAGTCATAAAATTTACTAAGTTTCCTATATATATATATATATATATATATATATATATATATATATTACAGTTAATTTTAGCGTAACAACATCTTCCTCTGAGGACAGTAGGTCAGTAAAGGAGTTGCATAAGGTATGGAACACAGTGCAATATATTTTCTCCACGTTCGGAAAGCAGGAGTCTCACGCATTTTGAGACACCTTATATCAACAGTCAATAGGTTTCTTCAAAACAACGAATTCTTCTTCCTTCACAACGTAATGAAAATATACAAGAACGCACCACACTGGCCAATGTAAAAACTCAATTGCTTACAGGAGTAGGTATTTTGAACGTCCTTTAAACATAATGGACTCTAATTACAGACATGGTTAAGTATGATATGTTAGAAAATAAAACAAACTGTCAGTAATAGGCTTTGAACTATGATGCCACACAAATTCCAAGGTTATATACGAAATCATGCTGGATCCAAGGTTACATACAAAGAAAAGAAACACGAATTCCCCAATCAACCCTCAAGTAATTACAGGGTCACAACAATGGAACAAAGCTATTGGCTGCAGGTTTACAGTGCACTTGGAAACAGAGAAGCCACATTTGGATTCAAGTCACATCTTCAGATAACTACAATAACATAATCACACATAGTTTAACAAACTTTTAACATGGACCTGACAGTTGTTTGCCATGCATTGCAGCTTAGAATTTTACATAAAGATATTAGTCATATTTTAAGTGACTGACACAATACTAACAGTTAAAAGAAAGAAAATGTTACTGTACTGCATATTTATATAAAAATAGAAATTTCGTAAAACATGCATCTGAAATGTGATGGAAAAGACAGTAGTTGGTAGGAGTTTCTGAAGAGATTGTGTTCCTCTAGATTGATGTATCTGTTGTCACAAAGTTCCATTCCATAAAGTTTGTGTTTTTCAAGTTATTCAGTTGAAAGAAAACAACAATTAAAGTAGTATAACACATTGGTGTAAACAGACAGGTGTTGGTAGCAATCTGCATTAGTGGGTTATGGTAAACATAAAAACTGATATCTATTTAAAAGTCATGTGATGCAACAAGATCTTATAAAATTAATTTTTCCAAATAATATCATCTGTTAATTTCTGATTCTGAATTTCTACATAAATTAATTGCATAAATTCAAAAAGAGAGAAAATCTGTAAAATTCTTACTTTCAAGATAAATGACAATTCAGTTTAGTTGTCTTCACAGAATTGCAAAAATGCAGATCAAATCTAAAAAAAATCTGTGAATAACTTCAACACTGATTTTAGTGCACAAAAATATTAAAAAACCAATCTATGGTTGAATTCCATTTTAACAAAGGTACAATATAAATTAATTATCATGTTACAATCTTATATAAGTGTACTGGTTGTTGTTCAATAAGTATATTACTTAATAATAATAAAAAAAAAAACAGCATAAATTCTATACTTATACAGATGAATTCATTACAGTGATCGACTATAATTACAATAATGATCTCAATAATCTTTCATTAAATTTTCCAATGACTCCAATGACTTTTACTTTCTTCTCTGAACTAATTTCAAAATAATTTTTGTCATATTTGAAGTCCATGTCAGTGAACACAAAATGAACATAGAATTTGTGAGAATTAGCAACTTCAATTTTTATTCTCGATGAGAGAAAATGTAAATTTTCAATGCAAATTAAATTTATATCGTTTACATGAGACAAAAATTTTTTGTTTGCCATTGTGATGTGATATTAAACAGTTTGTTTTTGATATGAGTAAAATACATTTTTTTGCATTAAATGGGTACTTTTCCTTTTGATATATATTCAGCGAAACGAAATAATTTTAAGGAACAAAAGCAATTGAATATACAGTAGAATCCTTCGTAACTGGCACCAAATGGACTAGGCTAGCTCCGGATACGAGATTTTGCCGGATAATTAAATACAAAAAAAAAAAGTTCGTATTTCATGGTGCCAAATGTTGAAACTACAGCAATGTGAAGCTTATTTCTCTATCACTTACTCATAACTGAATAAAGATAAAAACTGTGTGGATTTTCCTTATTAAAACACATCACACAACACAATAATACACTAATTCTAGATTCGAATACTCACTGAAAACGAAAGTTCATGCGAACTTCCTAATGTGGCAACAATGTTGGCCCGAACATAACTAAATAAACAAAAAACTGTATGGATTTTCTTTATTAAAACACATCACACAAAATAATACAGTAATTTTTGGTTCGAATATTCATTAAAAACTAAAGTTTGTGCGAACTTCCTAATGTGGCAAAACTGATGGCCCAGACTGGCAATGTGACAGATTTAAACATTTTTTTTTGGCTCAGCCAAAAGTGCCATTGTTTTGGTATTGCCGGTTATTTGGGTGCCGGTTACGAGGGATTTTACTGTACAAAGAAATCTACATTATAACGTAGTACTGGTATTAATATTTCTATTTCCTTACTGCTGACAGATTCAGAAACATTATGTCAATGAAATATATCACTTAGGAATATATATTAGAATCTTAACAGTTAATTATCAAATGGAAGTCAATGGAAATTTGCCGTGACAAAGAGAAAAATAAGTAGAACAATGAATATTATCCACATTATAATACAATATCATGTATTACATTTTATTGTTGCCTCAAAATTTATACCTGTATACCGTAGTCTAACAGTGACATTTTAAATTAATTGCTCAAAGAAATAAATTTGTCGTTTTGGTGATAAATAATATGACCAAACCTAATATTACAAAGTATTAGCACAGTCTAGTATATACAGTCACGAAGCTTGAGTTGTTGAGGGGGGTACTAGGAACAATAGACTGTCCTGATACTATTTCGCATTGTCTGTAATGAGGCGATAGTAGCAATCCTAGTGGTTAGCAACTATCTATGGATGCATATTCCCTACGTATTGAGTTTCGTGACTGTATATACTAGACTGTGGTATTAGTACTATTCAGAAGCAAGTTCTTTGCAATTGTTAAGACTTTTTGGGGATCTTTAACTTACAAAGAAATTGTTAATGAGCTAATGTCGAAACTCTCTGAAAAATGTGCACACCGAACTCCACTCAAATAGACAAGTATAAAAAATTATCTACCCATGCTAACTGTAAGGATGTGAAAACTTATTTGGAATGTTGTATTACGAAACAATGGTGCGTAGTTGGACAGAGTAGTCAAGTTGGCAAACTCCATGAATGCCTATGCTGTCACATGATATGCAAGATGACCTTGTCCACTCAACATGCTTTGTCAAATGAGTGAGCACTATATACTCACAGCTGGGGCTACTCAATGTTTCGATAATATTTTAATGAAGCTTTGATATCGCAAACATACAGTTAGTAAAGCAGATTTTTTTTTGTATGTGTCTATCTGCTGTGGAACTGTAACAATGTGCACAATTTGAAGAATGTTTGCATCGACATGATCTCATTAATAGTTCCCTTACTAATATTATTTACGAAAAGAAAACATTTTAATATTTCACAATCATTATGACACCAATATTATGGTCGAATTTATCATGTTTGTACTTATAATAAATTCGGTTATATCAAATAAGCCCTAAACTGGTCTTAATTTAGATAAATTTCAGCATTGTGGGTAGAATATGAAGTTCTGGTACAGAACTTAATTCTGCAATGGAATGTGACAGTAGGGTTTAACTGATTTGAATGATTTTTCCTTTTACTTCCCAATATTTCAACTGTGTTTTGCTATACAATCATGCATTTTTCGGAAATCGTTCTTATCCAATTCTCCATCCCTTTATTTCTCTATCACGCACTTTCTTGAATGAAGTTTATCTTGCATAGATATTCAGCTAGGCAATGGTGGTCTGTTTTCATCATGAACAGAGCAAATGCCATCTTTCTTGCCAATATTTTTATGTTAATTAGGTCTTAAATATCAGCATACACTCAACATTTTTATAAATTTTTCTCAGCTTTGATCATTATGAAACAGTGATTTATTCTATTAACGTGTTTGTATAGTTCTGCCTTTGTTGGGAATTTCAGTTTTACTGCAACACCTTTTGCAATATGATTTTCATACTTACTCTCATATGCGTAGATATTCATTGCAAAACAACTTCCTCGGTGTTTGCTTTACTGCTTAATAAAAGTCTTACTTGTTATACTTAGTAATCACAATTAGATGTTCCAGGTACGGTTTTCATCAGTTGAGAAAGTAAAGTCTTTAACCCCATGTAGCAGATTTACTACATATAAAAAATACCTTTGTTCAATAAAAATTGAAGTTAAAATTCTTTGTTCAGATCCTCCAATATTCGTTCTCATTTCTCGATAAGAGATGTCACTCCTATAACGATTTTAAAGGTCTCTGGTAGATAAGACCTTTGACATGTCGATGAAAGTGATTTTTTTTGGTCAAAACTGTATATGGAGCAAAATTTAAAATGAATATTAATTATACTGCGACCAGTCGAAAAGAGTATGTGGTTAGTTGTCAAGCATTCAGTGTCCTAAACCAAGCAAGCAATCAAACAATAAACCATGCAACCAATACGCCAACCATCAAGCAAACAGATAACCAAACAAGCAACCAACTAACTTATGAACCAACCAAAATTAGTAGCACCACTTTTCACTGCTTTGTTAGATACTTATAAGCTCTAGAACATGTGTTTTAATAGCCTTAGTTCGTTAGTGTAATGATAAGCATTTTATTCCAGTACCAGTTACCAACCGTCTAAACTTTCTACACTAAACACCAGTGCCTAATTCACTTCTACTGTTTGCCACCTATAAATATTTTCAGCCAATATTTCTCTGGATATTAGTGGTTCTTTTCTTTTTTCGTCCAATGGCCTTCCATTAATTGGGAATGGCATATTTTTTTACTAATTTGTCAACTCTGAGAGTGATATTAATGTATCCTGCTGGATTGGCTAACCATGGTGTACAGTCTGTTAACATCATGTGTAATGAGTTTTTCACTACTGATAAATACTGAAATAATACTGTTGCTTGTTATTGACGTTCTGTAATTTCTATGCAAATATAGCTGTTTTCTCTCATACCCAGACTCTATGGTCACGTTTTGCAGTGCGGCAGTTGGTGTTATTGTTACTGCTCCTGGTTAAGTATTCTTACTGGATTATTTTGTACTAGTTCCAGTTTTTTAAGTACTTCTTAGGGGAAATAGTACATATTAGTAGGTTATTTCTCCTCGAAAATGTTCAATATAATTTATCATTAGACTGTACAGAAATCCAATCTCTGATAAGAGGGGTATCGAAAGTTTTCATCTTGGAGGTAAAGTAAAATTATGGTTGACCTACATTTAATTTATTTGCATATAAGCAGTAAATTTTATACATAATGGAGTATAGGATTATTAGCTGCAATGCTGTCCCATACACAAAAACATAATGATAAATGAATAAGCATTCAAAGATCATAAAAGTACATGAAATCCTACAATTGGTCTAAGAAGAACCTGAACTTCCTGAAAGTTAAATTGCACACTCAGATGTTTATCCAAATTCACTTACAGTCAATGCAGATTAGCAAAAGTTGCAAATGACACATTTATAATTTTGAACAATTCGTCATAATTAAAACCATTCTCAGTGTACAGGTATATTTATTTGAACAGTGATATGAAGATTGTTATGTAGCACGAATTGAACTATAAATAATTTATATAAGTATATTACATTATATTTGTATTTTCGCTAGGTATCTCGTCAACAGAATACATGGAATTGATTTTATAGATGCGAGTACTTATAGTCAATCACTGTAATACACTTTTATGCAATTGCCAACCAACAAATCGAAGCTGAGACGCAGTGCAACCCACCTGTTTCCGTGTACATGGCTAGCACAGAAGGCAAAACTGTAATGAATGAGTGTTGGATCAATCATGATGCCTTTTTCTGCTCTATCTAGTAAATCACCAAGATAACAAAGATGGCGATAACATCCCCGCACTCCATATCTTGCACAGTACTCGTCCAATACGAACACCTGTCCTGGACTGAACCAGCCCTGTAGGAACAATGACACCATCATATGTCAACACAATTCCTGCACTTTATAATAGAAAATACAATTGCAATACCCGGCCCCGGAACAATTTTTCCCTCGAAATTATTCAAATCAACTTTACAGGGAGTTATACCTGAAAGCTTGATTTGCATAATTCACGTCACTATTCGTTGACAGAAAACCACAATTTAAGTCACACAGAGTTAGTGTGCACTCAATTTTGGTTGCTTGACGGTTGTCAGCCCACTCTGAGATCTGTGGGTATAGAGGGAAAAATTGGATCGGTGTCTGGTAGAGTTCCCGGGTAGCTCAGTTGGTAGAGCATTGGTACGTTTAAGCAAAGGTCCCGGGTTCTATACCCGGCCCTGGAACAATTTTTCCCTCGAAATTATTCAGAAAATACAATTGTTTGCCTAATGGCACATAACAAATATGTTGTATTATCTGTGAGATTTTTAATGCAGGAAAATCAGTAAATGTTATTTATTATTTTTTTTTACTACTGTCGGGCACTTGATTTATGTAATTCACCGAAGCATCCTCATCTAGTTGACGATGTATCTAAGCTTTAAGTTCTTTCAGCCGACACTGACCTTGGTCCACTATAAGAGGTTAACTACATAACATAGTATGATGATTAATGGAGCAATGGCGGATGCTAGAGGAAACGGGAGTACCCCCGCGAAAATCTACTACTAACACTGTCTTTGCCCACAACAAATTCTAGCGAACCTGCCAAAACTCGAACCTGAGTTGCCAGCATTGCCAACTCTTTAGCCATTCAGGTAACACTGCCCCAAATAAGTAAACATTGAACATTTCAAAGTGGGGCAGGGATTAAGATTTGCTGGAAATAAAAAGTAAAATTAAGCTGCAAAGTAACCAACTGTAAAAATGTATATCCCACGAGATTATTTATTTGGGCTCTATCAGTGGAAGTATAAAAAATATATCTGAAGCCAAATATGTTTAGAGAAGAAAACTGTAAAAATGGTTTCCTTTGTGTAACTGCAAACTTTCATTACTATGGAAAAATATTGAAAATTACTTTTCTTTGTTTAAATATATGTTCCAGCTGTTCATATTCGTTTTGTAATATTTTGTATATTATAAGCACTGTGCTATATATGTGTGTAACCAACGTCTACCCATTTCACTTGCATGATTCGGATCACTGTGGTATATACAGAGCTGTTATTATCATACGTCCCAGAAAAGAGCGGCCACTCGGTCGGCCACGCTCTGCATGGTTTCCACTGTGCGCTAACCATTTCTCTCAAGCAATTGAGCTCCAATAGCCATGTGCTATTCAGTGTGCTTAGAAGTCGTGTAATGAAACTTTCGATTCTTCAAGTGTACAACGTTAGTGTATGAACTTTAGTGATTATTGTGTATTTAGGTAATGCAAAAGTAAAGTAAAAAGTAAATCCATGGCCCTAAAGCCCATTGAAGGGCCAAGACCGACCAGCCGGATGCTGGCCTCACGTCCACATGCCGAAGCAGAGGTGGACGATCATCCAACCAGAATGGAGGTATCATGTGGTTAGTCATTATAGCTGGTTTGCTAAACTGGATTTTTGCTACCGTTACCTATCGTAGCTCCCCAAGTGCATCACGATGCTGGGTGGCCACCGGTCCCATATACTGGCCGAAATTTCATGAGAAAATTTCTTCCCCCATGAGGACTCGAACCAGCGTGCATTCTGTAGCGTGAGTCCTAGGCGGCATGCCTTAGACTGGGACACCATGGTGCGGGACATTTAGGTGATGCCTAGCAACAAATTCTCACTGTGTGAACGTGTGTTTATGTACAATACATACAAAAAAGGCAGAAGGTCGTGTGCGAAAATAAGTCGAAAATTTCGAATAAAGTTTCCAAACAGACCTGTGCCTTCTGCCAAAACAATTAGATGACTCGCTAAAAGATTTAAAGAAACAGGCTCAGTGAAGAATCGAAAATAAAGCAGAAAACGTAGTGTTCTTATGCGGAACGATTGTCAGTTTATTTCCAACAAGATTCCACCACTGCTCATACAGCTGCCGTGTCAATGAGGGAATTGAGGTGTATGTTCGGTATGAGACTAATCAGTAATAATTTGAGGCCTCCACGAAGCCCAGATATAACACCCTGTGACTTTTGTTTAACGACTGTGACCATGGTAGGTCCAAGTTATTGAACATTTATTGTTAGTACTGTTATATATTGGAGAAGTGCCGGAGAAATGGTTATGCGCTTGGCAGAAACCACGCAGAGCATGGCTGGCTGGCTGGCTGCTCTTTTCTGGGATGTATGATAATAATAGCTCTGTATATCTAGATGATTTCTTTCTTTCTTTCCCGTAGTTTATCCTCTCCCTTTTAAGTTCATTTACATGACCCACGCCACACGGGCCTTACAGGGCCGCGACCTGTCGGGAGAGGAATTAATCTCTGGATCACATACATACTTTTTTGACCACACAAGGACATGGAGGGCCTTCCCGGACGAGGGATCAGCTCAGTGCCAGGGCCACCTCCGATACAGCACAAACATTTAAGACATTACACATCATTCACTCACACACATATGAAAGGAGTAAGGGAAGGATTGCCGTTCATGGCCGGACTTTCAAGAGGTACAATCCCGGCATTTGCCTGGAAATAACTGAGGAAACCATGAAAAACCTCAGTTAGGATTGCCGGCCCCTGGGATCGAACCCCGGACCTCCTGAATGCAAGGCCAGCCCTCTACCACTCCGCTAGCCCGCTCGGTATCTAGATGATTTTAACAGAATAATTTAAAATAAGCACTAAGACATCCTCTTTTATATAGGAACACGTTTATTGACTTAGGCAGCATAATGCATTGAAGTTTTCACACGTTAACACTGTAGGATTTTTAGATCTTTCCTAAAATTCATTCACTACTTTACGAATCTGGGAACACACTGGAACTCGCACTCTGGGAAACGGTTCACGAAACACTCTTCTAACTCTGCCTGTAGATTCGTACTTAATGAACTTGCAACACACGAAAGTTCGCTGCTAATTAGTTAGACGAAAAGTCATTAATCACAACGAGAATACACATACCGATGTTTTACGAAAAACGGACATAAACTGATGAAAGGGAAGTACTGCTTGGCTTCCTGAACAAAGACAGATCTCACTAATATAACAAAATAATAACAATTCGCTCACAATAAACCATCAATTGCCTGCTGTTCTCACATGAGTCAATTTACAGCAGAGGTGGGCTCGGGATCCAATAACTACATCACTAGAGCATAAATATCACGTAATTCAATTAGTGCATTGCGTTATGTTTTTGAAGAGTGCACAATTAATGTCTTAAGCACTCAATTTATTATTTATTATTAATGGAGAAGAATTCGCTCCAGTGCCAGGTATTGAACTCGGGTCGCCAATACTATGCACCTATGCACTGGGTGCTCTAACCACTGAGCTACCCCAAGGCTTAATCAACAGCACTGGATCGAATCCTTCTCCTTTGGTATTTTCCCTTAGTAGCCTTACTCCATGTTCGACATATATGAGATTGACACACATATTAAGTCAACTGTCATCACACAATGAGCACACTCAGTGGCCGGGACTCCACAGTATGTATGCACTGCTGGCGAATGATCTACGCAAAGATTAATTCTGTAGGACCAAAAAATTAATCTTTATATAACTCAATTCATTATTGTTGTTTCTCAGAACATTTCGAGCACCTGCTATAATGTGGTAAGTTAGATTATTACTTTTCTAATTCCATTTATTAACAATAGTTGTTCATTTGTTCCATGCACGTGCATTGTATAGTTGGGCCTTTTTTCTGTACGAGTGCATGGAATAGTCTTGACTCTTAAACTATCACTTGCTAGGAGCCAGTACGTGGGAACTACGTGACAACCATAAGAATCACACTGTGTATGATTTATGATCCTTGTTCTTTATTGACAGTTTATCATGATATGCAAGCTGCTTATATTTTAATGATTAATAATATAAATACACATTTTCAGTAAACACAGATGTTGCTTGTTAGACATCATCATCATCATCATCATCATCATCACCATCATCATCATCATCACAATCACTACCACTATCAAGACCATCATTACCAACATAGACATTGTCATCAATGAATAAATGAATGAATGAATGAATAAATAAATAAACAAACAAGCAAATTAGTGTGACAAACAATCAACCAACCAAGCAGTCAGTCAGCTCAATCTTTCGAAAGAAATGGATGGGCAAAACCATGTTATCACTACAATGAGTTTACAGATTTTCTATCAACACTATGCAAAAAACCTTTAGCTGTGGAAAGTCATTTATGACTGAGATACTATAACGAGAAAATGAGGCAATGGGAAACTAGGAAGTGGAACCAAGAGGATTGATGAATGAATGAATGAATGAATGAATAAATAAATAAATAAATTACACAGAATAAAATAAATAAATACATAAAATTCTGTTGTAACATTTGTCTCAGGCTGTCCGTGAAACTAGCATTCAAAGTTAAGACAGAACTCTGTCACTCAATTGAGCACTCATGAGCAATTTTTATAAAATTAATTTCTGTATGGCCAGTACATTAGTTTATATTTCAGTTTAGATATCTTCTAACTCGGAATGATCAAACAGATAATATACAATATCAAGGTAATCTTCAGCATTATTGTTAACTTGAATCATACACACTGAAAAAAATCAACCCAAATAATGTAACACACAAATATTTTCGGAAGTTTTATCAATTTTTTAGAAGTAAACTACAATAAAATCTAAAATTTCTCCCAGAAATTGAAATAATATTCCAAACAAAAATTTGTCAGTACATAGTAGTCAATCAAAATTCGTACTGAGTTTGAAATGTGCACTAAGAGAAATTAATAATGTTACCAAATTTTACTGACTGCAGAATTAAATAATAAATTACAAAATGTTAATAAGTTTAGCTCATTTTTAATAAAAATCACCTGTCCTACATAAGGAAGTTGAAACTTTTTCAATAGTATATTATCATATGGTATTTATATTTGGGGAAATAGCAGTAGCATATCCAAGATTCTCATTCTCCGGGAGGGGGGGGGGGGAAGCTTTACGCATTTTAACAGGGTCAGCATATGACGCTCATTGTAGACCACTATTTATACAAGAAAAAATTATAACGGTCATAAATTTATATATATATATATATATATATATATATATATATATATATATATATATATTCCAATGTCTAATGAAAATTAAGAAAAATCTTAACACTTATTACCTAAAACAGAAGTTCACCACTATAATACAAGGTACAATTATTGTCTTTCAGAACCTAGAATTAGATTAAGTAAAAAAAAAAGGTTCAATTTTATTATTGTAACATTGTTTAATAAGTTACCACAAAAGGCACATGGTGCAAGTTATATACAATTTAAATCTGTTTTGTGTAACTAGTTAATCAACCATCCATTCTATAGTATTAGTGAATTTCTTGACTCTACTGTAAATGTATTCTAAATTTCTAAGCTGCATTGCTCTGTACTATTACGATTATTATTAGTACTGGTTATTGTTATTATTATTACCAGTATTGTTATTTCATTTGTATCGTTGTATTCATGTGTTTTTACATTTTACGTCAAATATTATTTTATATCGCTTGTAATTTAGCATATTTGATGTCTACTGCAACAAACTGTTGCTCATAACATTAATAAATGATTGACTGATTGATTGATGAATTGATTGATTGAAACACTGAAGCATTACCATACCAGAGAGCAATATGGATCGTTAAGTCTATAATCCAATGTTAATGTCTGTAGCATTTTGAAGAGAGAAGCATGATCAAATTTACAAGGATCTGCAGATATAAATTCTTCCATTCCATGTTTCCTTGCCCTGTCTGCATCTGAAAAACAAAGGGAAAAAAATAAAATTAAATATTTTCACGTTGCATATTTTAAATCTGATGAAAAAATAAGGAACAAAATATTTCTTTACAATATATTTTATTTTTTATTATTATTTTATAAAGAATTTATTAACAGAGATTTAAAAAAAAACACTGCTTGTTATATACATATTTTCAAGTGTGTGAATCCAATTTTTTCACGTTAATTTTTCTGTTAAAACTTTTAAATATTCTGAACATTCAATGTAAACAGAATTAATTATAAGGTGTATAGAACTTACATAAATTTACCACTGCATATACACCTACATGAATATAAATAATCATTAACTTGTCAATATCTCTCAGAAATGAACAGTATTTGTTTCTATGAGACACCAATAATCATAACAGGTACATTTTGAGCTTCATCATAAAGTGATTATTAAAGTTTTCCGATATAGTTCTGAGTATAAACAGAAGTTCCATAACAGTTTCACTTAAAATTACGCAGAACAAAATTATATTTTGCTGAATATCTCACACAAATGAAAAGAAGCTTAAAGAGAATGGTTTGCACAGCACTGCAATATGCCAATTTAAAGCTTGAGTTCCTTCTATATGTTAACCGTCCTGCTACTCAAGGGGGGGTAATAAGATTATCCACTGATGATTTTTCAACATAATTTTCATTCTCCTCAATATATATTTCTTTTTTATTTTATTTTATTTATTTTTATTTTATTTTATTGTGTTATTTTACGACGCTGTATCAACATCTAGGTTATTTAGAGTCTGAATGACATGAAGGTGATAATGCCGGTGAAATGAGTCCGGGGTCCAACACCGAAAGTTACCCAGCATTTGCTCGTATTGGATTGAGGGAAAACCCTGGAAAAAACCTCAACCAGATAACTTGCTCCGACTGGGATTCGAACCCGGACCACCTGGTTTCACGGCCAGACGTGCTGACCGTTACTCCACAGGTGTGGACTATATTTCTTAAATTCCATGTATTTGTCCAATACATGTCTACCAACATTCTGGAATAAGAATAACACGAAATGAATGAACTGAATAAGCAGCCTGGCACAGAAGATTTTTTTTATTGGAGCCCGAAAGTGACAACAACGTTAAAGAATCATCTGACACAGGTATTTTAAAATCTAAAAATGGTCTAATATGGTACTCTTTACCTCTCCGTCAAGGAAGGAGACCAGCACATAACATTGTTCGTGATAAACCTGGCTTGATAAATCACAGTAAGGATGCAGATTCCATATTGAAAATGTTTTCTCTCTTTTTCCCTGGAAACTTGCTTGATATAATATGTAAGCATACTGTACCAATGATAAAGGTCGAGAAGTTTTTGAGAAATATAATAAAATCCATCCAGAGAATCCCAAACTGTGGCAAAATATGACAAGGCTAGAATTACTGGCATTTATTTCTATTTTGTTATCTGCAGGAAAGATTCACGAAAATCGTACTAGTGTTTCCGAGTTATGGACCACACACCCTGCCTTCCAAAATCCATTTTTCACAGCTGTAATGCCACATACCAGGTTCCAAATATTATCCGCAGTACTGAGATTTGATGACAAAAGAATTCATAATACTACAATTACAGAGACGAATGACAAGCTTCAGGCAATAAGAGAGATTTTTTATATATTTATGAATGTGTGCATAAATAATTATAGTCCTAATGAATACCCAACAGTTGATGAAAGACTAGCAACTTTTCGTGGTAACTGTCCATTTCGGGTTTACATAAAATTAAAGCCCGGGAAGTATGGTATTAAAATTTGGGTCTGTGCTGATCCTAAGAAAGGCTACCTACTGCCCATGTCTCACTTCCAGAGCTTTTCTTTGCGGGGCAAGACGCAGAGGGGGAGAGTGGGAGGTCCTGGGTACCGCATGTGCCTACTACTCTACGTTCAACACATTGGCCTTTTCGAGATTGCTTTCGTCAGTTATGGAACAAGATCAGCCATGGACAAGCGAATGTATAGGCTATCACCTCACAAAACAAATTACGTCCTACTCATCAATTCCTGTAACTAAACACTAATACCAGTGGTAGACTACAGTCTCTACTCGAAATTATCGACCTAATCATGATCATGTTGTCATGTGTACACATCTGTAAACTTTTCCCCTATGGCAGTGTTTCTCAAACTTTTTCCACCGCAAAACCCCTTTTAATCTAAAGTGTAACTGCGGAATCCTTGTGATATTTTATTAGTATTTAATAATTAACAGACAAGTGAAAGCTAGTATCTCAATAACTCTGTTCAGTGGGACGAATGTATTTGCTTTTTAAGCCTGCAGTCTGGTTTTATGGCGGAAAATTGTAGTCTCATTTCTACTGTACTTCTGCATTTTGTCTTTTCGGTATTTTGTTTTAGTGAACACATACGCAGAGAATCCAGTGATGAAAGTGATAAATATTATGGGTATTTTTCATTTTAGATGTTCATTAAACATTATTATTACGCATATTATTGGAATATTATTATTACGCATATTCTTGGATTATTATTATTATTATTATTATTATTATTATTATTATTATTATTATTATTACTTACTTACTCACTGGCTTTTAAGGAACCTGGAGGTACATTGCCGCCCTTACATAAGCCGCCATTGGTCCCTATCCTGAGCAAGATTAATCTAGTCTCTATCACCATATCCCACCTCCCTCAAATCCATTTTAATATTATCTTCTCATCTACGTCTTGGCCTCCCCAAAGGTCGTTTTCCCTCCGGCCGCCCAACTAACATTCTGTATGGATTTCTGGATTCGTCCATATGTGCTACATGCCCTGCCAATCTCAAACGTCAGGATTTAATGTTCCTAATTATGTCAGGTGAAGAATACAATGCATGCAGTTCTGCGTTGTGTAACTTTCTCCATCCCTCTTAGCCCCAAATATTTTCCTAAGCACTTTCTTCTCGAACACTCTTAACCTATGTTCCTCTCTCAAAGTGAGAGTCCAAGTTTCACAACCATAAAGAACAACCGGTAATATAACTGTTTTATAAATTCTAACTTTCAGATTTTTTTACAGTAGACTGGATGATAAAAGCTTCCCAACCGTATAATAACAGGCATTTCCCATATTTATTCTGTGTTTAGTTTCCTCCTGAGTATCATTTATATTTGTTACTGTTGCTCCCAGGTATTTGAATTTTTCCTCCTCTTCAAAGGATAAATTTCTAATTTTCATATTTCCATTTCGTACAATATTCTCGTCACGAGACATAATCATATACTTTGTCTTTTCGGGAGTTACTTCCAAACCTATCTCTTTACTTGCTTCAAGTAAAATTCCCGTGTTTTCCCTAATCGTTTGTGGATTTTCTCCTAACACATTCACGTCATAAGCCACCGGTGTGGCTCAGTCGGTTAAGGCACTTGCCTGCCAGTCTGAAGTTTCATTTGGGCGCGGGTTCGATCCCCGCTTGGGCTGATTACCTGGATGGGTTTTTTCCGAAGTTTTCCTCAACCGTAATGTGAATGCAAGGTAATCTATGGCGGATCTTCAGTCTCATCTCGCCAAATATCATTTCGCTATCATCAATCTCATCAACGCTAAATAACCTCGTAGATGATACAGCGTCGTTAAAGAACCAAGTAAAATAAAATGAAATATTCACGTCATCCACATAGACAAGCAGCTGATGTAACCCTTCAATTCCAAACCCTCTCTGTTATACTGGACTTTCCTAATGGCATACTCTAGAGCAAAGTTAAAAAGTGAAGATGATAGTGCATCTCCTTGCTTTAGCCCACAGTGAATTGGAAACACATCTGACAGAAACTGACCTATACAGACTCTGCTGGACGTTTCACTGAGACACATTTTAATTAATCGAACTAGTTTCTTGGGAAGACCAATTATTATTATTATTATTATTATTATTATTATTATTATTATTATTATTATTATTATTATCATTATTATCATTATCGTTGGTTTCATGTTATTATTGATTCATATTTTCGTAACATTTATATATTTTTATAGTATCCACTAAGTATAAAATAGCCACCGGAGCAGCCCAGTCGGCTAAGGTGCTTGCCTATCGATCCAGAGTTACGCTCGGGCGCGGGTTCGATTCCCGCTTGGGCTAATTACCTGGTTGGATTTTTTCCTAGGTTTTCCCTAACTGTAAGGCGAATGTCAGGTAATCTTTGGCGAATCCCTGGCCTCATCTCGCCCAATACCATTTCGCTATTATCAATCCCATCGACGAAAAATAACCTAGTAGTTGATACAATGTCGTTAAATAACAAGTAAAAATGTATAAAATAAAATTTAAAATCATATAGGGCTCACGGAACCCGGAACATTCTTAGAGAAATGCTGCTCTATGGTAATTCAGCAGTTGCCTAGTGGCCTAGTGTGTACATACATTTTAGGAAATCGCCATCAGAGATAACAGCGATAGTGGTAACCACAATTATAGTATCTAGTATTATAAACAGTAAAGACTCCTGCAATGGCATAGGATAATGTTTAAATAATGTTTTCAGAACATGTAATATGCTCCCGTGTCGCAAATTGTCTGTATGGTGTGAACTGACTGAGATGGTATAATGCATGTGCAGATATGATCAAAAGATACTTTGAAAATATTAGGTGCTCAATCTTTTTTGGAGCGACTGTACATTATGGAAGAAATAAAATATTTTGAATAATGGAGTTCTTTCTTTTTTCTCAGAGTCGAAATTGTGCTTAATAAAGAAGTAGAAAAGAAAAGATGGAATTGGAACGATATGTATGGGGGGGGGGGGATGCAAATTCCGCGCTTGCCCTATGTGCTTTATATATTAGATATGCCTCTTGAGACCACTTCTCATTATCAGAAGTCACAACTTATTCACTTGAAAAAATTTCATTGCATTATATGAAAGCTTACACTTACCTCCTTGAATTTTAGAAATAGTGGAATTTTTCCCAGCAGGCGTAACAGGTGGTGTGGGTTTGTGGGACTGTCCTGTAGCTCGATACATAGCCATCACCCACAAATGACATTCATTCTCATCATCACTGGCATATAATATGCTATCTCCTTCCTTGACTGCATTGAAGAAGAAACGACCTCCTTCCAAGTCTGCAAAGAAATTCATAACATATAATTTAAAAAAAATTACATATTTCCCTATCAATTTTCAAAACTGAAATTAAAATGGTGTCCGAGAAGAAAAAGGCCAAAGAGATGTACAGCACACTTTGATGATGATGATGATGATGATGATGATGATGATGATGATGATGATAATGACTACGACGACGATTACTACTATGAATTGAAATAAAACAATTTCGTTTACATAATTAACAAAAATAGTAATTTAATATACGATGGTCAATCATTAAGCAAACGTCAATGTTTGCTAAGGATTTTATGTATAACAAGTTAAATTTACAATGTTGAACAGCAAATTGATTATTATTTTTCTAGTCTCCTGCACAATTTATACACTTATCCCACAATGGTGTGAGCTTGAAGATTCCCTCACAAGCAAACATTCTGATGGGGGCAGATAAAAAAGTTATTCTTTTCTTTCACCATGTTAATAATGTCAAAAGAAGTGCTTATACAAATTTTGGCCACTCGATCGCAATTATGAGGGTCTTTCTGTTAAGAAAACACAATTTCATTGGAAAAAATTATTGGAATAGACACACCAATTGTTGGGCTATTTTTCAACATATTCTCCACTGGAATTGAGACATCTGTCATATCATGGAATAGACAGAGAAGTGCAGACAGCTGACAAATGCTGGTTTCAATCCCAGACGGCTGACTTCTATGATACAAGGATATAAAAATTGATCCCATAGTATGACAAATATCTCAATTCCAGTGGAGGATATGTTGACAAATAGCATAATTGCTGTATCTGTTTCAATAAATCTGTCCATGCAATTGTGCTTTCTTTCTGTAAAAATCACTTTTTGGACGGTCTCGTAATTGTGGTCGAGTAGCCAAAATTTATATAAGCATTTCTTTTGACATTATTAACATAGTGAAAGAAAAAAAATTAACTTTTTTTATCTGCCTCTATCAGAATGTTTGCTTGTCAGTAGAAATCCAGCCTCTGATGTTCCAACCAATCTTGAACAGCATCCTGTACAGTTGCACCATCCAGAAATCTTCTTCCTTTAAGATGTTTCTTCAGTGCCCAAATAAATGAAAACTGAATGGAGCTAGATCCGGGCTGTAAGAAGAAGTTCTATAATGTTTCAGTGAAAGGATTGCAAATGTTCCCGTGTTTGCTGTGCAATGTGACGTCTGGCATTATTGTGAAGAAGCATAACAACTCTGGATAGAAGATTCTTCCTGCGAATTCCATTCTCCATGAACTCAAGGTGAAGTGGCATTGGATCCTGGGCAGTGTGTACACACAATAAAAAAAATAATTTCCCCTAGCATGCAAGGAAATATTATCCAAGGAACCTTACTTAATGATCAACCCTCGTACACTAGAAACTGAAGATATGTTGGAGATCTGCTTATTACAGATTATATGAATTTCCTTAATTTTCAAACTAAATTATCGCATAACTATTAAAAAGTTCAGAAATGAAGAAATAAATCTGACAAATTTATAAAATTGTGTTTCAATTTGCAAATATGTATAACAGTAACTTGAAATATCTTTTGTATAAATGAAATGAGTTAAGACTCCACCCAGAGAAAGGAATGTTGGAATTCTGTGGTGTTGGAACATTTCATATGCGCGAAATCCATTTATTAATTAGGACGCATAGTTGTAATTAAAAATGTTTCATAAAAACAACTCAAATTATAAACAATTGCTTCATCAGTTATTTTTCAAATATAAGTATCTCACTTCAATTTTGAGAGTTATTGGAAATTGATAACTCACTCACTCATTCACCTACCAATCCACTCACACTTACTGACTCTTCCTATTTTTCGAAAATTCCGTATTATAAATTATAATGACGTTGAAAGAGGTGAGTAATGTTACTGTAACAATAATAAACAATCCAGTATTTATTGGTGAAAGTGAACTAAATGAACACTGACTTACCCATTCCAACCATGAGGTTTGCTGTAAAAAATAAAGATATTTTAATAAAATTTCATTTATTTTTAATACAAAGAAAAATAATAGAAAAATATAAAGAAAACTTCTTATTCATATTCATATTTCCACTACATTAAGATAATATGATGAAGTACTTTCAGCCATCACACTGACTTCCCTACTGGGATCTCAAAGTCAAATTTGTAGTGCAAAGTGCAATGTATCGTTGGGTATTCCCATTCCCCTTTCAAGTTCCATTACTTCTCCATTCACTATCATTCAACATGTTGTACTGTCCATGTGATATAGTCATGGATCTAATCTTCTACAACAGATGAACTATTACTCATCCATGGAAATACTCATGGGTTTGATCCAGTGGACCTAGGAATAAATCTCACTGTACACGCAAGTACACCCACAGTACTGGTATGTATTAACGTAATGCAATCACAAAGGCTGTGTACAAGACATCTGTCTTCAAATTTTGTTTTACAAAATCTTCTGAACTTTCATAAGGTTTCATTTTAACGAACCTCAATTTCAGAAGGATTTTGAAATTTTACATTTCTTTTAGGGGACGATAATAACAGATACCGGTAACTGAAGTGAAATTTAAAGTGTTATCTCAACCTGTAAAAAAACAGTACAAGACCTGAAGAATTATTGTGAGTATACAGCTGTATATTTTTATACTATTATTTGTATTGTTACTGAATTTCGGATATACGTATTTACACACATTTCTCGTATGTACTGAATTATGAGTCTCTTAAGTCTGCATACACAAGAAATTAAACAAAGTGTATATAATGATAATGACATAATAATAATAATGATATTAATAATAATAATAATAAAATTATAATAATAATAATAATAATAATAATAATAATAATAATAAAATAAAATTCACCAACAAAAAAAAAATGGAACCCCTTTGAAAATTTCCTGTTCCTTTGTAATGTATATGAAATATTTAGTAGTAGTGTGATAAAAATATTACTTAAATATTGTGAAACATTTAATAAAATTAATTCATTTTGTGGCATAATGCAATAACCAATGTTATTTCTCTGAAAGCTCAAACTCTGCACTATTAATGTTGATTATAAAAACAACTATTCTGTAATTTAAACTGCCTATAGCTCTTAAGCAGCCCTTTGAGATTTTACCAACTTCGGTTGTTCTTGTACATAAAAGTACAGAGTATTTTCAGCTGATTGCACAACTTATCTCAGTTTGATGAAAAATTGAGATTGGTTGTTCTTGAATTAAGCCACAGACTTTACTTTACAATTAAAAAAAAAAAAAAAGAAAAAAAAAAAAGAAAAAAAAAAAAAGAAACCTGCAACATAACTGTAACTCATTACAAAAGAACACATAGTTTTCAAAGTAACTCTCTAAATATTTTGAGATATATTTAGTAAAATATAATGTAGTAATTAGAAAATAAAAAACTAATGTATAAGCACAAAGATTTGAACCGAGGACCTTATGCATACTGATCTGAGGTGCTACCAACTCATCTATCCCCGTTGTTGGCGTACAAGCTGCAACTGCAAAGCAATCAAGAAACCTGACAACAGCAATATTTTAAACTTCTGTGGAATGAGGGAAATACTTGATTGTCTATGCCTACACTAATGTATGTTGTAGTGTATTCTTCAAATCCTGTTACTAGATGTAATTTTAATTAAATATCACGTTTCCAGGTCACTACTACCCCTGTCAGAATTAAACTTTGCTTACCGATATGCTATCTTGATTAGATGTTGGTTAGCAAAGATCAATAAATTATAAGATTGTAACTTTAACCCTCTTGTACGAAAGAAGGCAGTAGTAAGCAGCTAGAACACCAGTTTCTTCAAACGAAATTAGGAAGTGGTACAAAATCTCTTGACTGATAAGAAGTTACCCTGTTAGAATTTCATGGGTGATGCATATAAAATTATGCCATGTTCTGTAATTCAGTAGTGTCAAATTTAATTAGAGCTTTAATTTCTAAGATATTTAAAATCATGAACTCGTAATACATATCTGAAATATGCTAGAACATGTTAGATATATTTGCATGTATTCATAATAAAAATAATAAGAATTGTTACCTTCTGCTTATGGAAAACCTGCAAGTGCGTAACTGTTGGCAATAATATAGATAGGGATAATAAAAATGTAACAATAACAACTAAGCAACAAGTAATATTAACAATGCATTTTTCGAATATAAAAGTTGCTGTAGCAAGTGCAGTTTCATTGTCATCGATAATCAGCACACATTGTACAAAGTGATCAGAAGAGGTACAGACAGGAGCGACGGGGTTTTCACTGTGTGCTTCTAATGCTCTCACAGTGAGAAATGGTGGGCCGGCAGAGGCAATGACGCAAACATGTACGTGTTTGTCCTTGCTTGTGTCAAGGTTAACAAATCAATCTCCAAGTGGCGAGTGACATGGTACATAGTGCGGCATATTTTACGGTGTTTTCTTGTGCATTTAAAGTGAAAGTGTGAATAAGTGTGAACTGCATAATGGCTAATTAAATGTTTACTGCTGAACAACGTGTATATATTTATGATTCATATGTGTCAACCTAGTTTGCTAGCCACGTACGAAGGCGGTTTGAAACATAATTCCAAGGTGTAAAAATTCCATCACGTACGACAATCCATAATCATTATAATAAATTTCAAGGAAACAGGACGTATTCAACCTAAGAAACAAAACAGACAGCATAGGGTTCTCACAAAAGAAACATTAGATGACAGTGGTTATCGACTGGAACAGTCTCTTAGAAAATCACTTAGGCATCTTTCACCAAATACTCTTCAATAATAATACTGAAAATTTCACGGTAAAAGTGGCGAATGACTCGTCAGCAGTGGCTGCTCATACATATTTAATGCCTAGTGCCAAAATGAGTGGTAGATCCAGGATACCCTAAGGGGGAGTGTAATTCTTTCTCCTACTATTTCCTCCCTGGATCTGCCTATGGTCTAAACCAAAGACAAGAAATAAGCAATAATAATAATAATAATAATAATAATAATAATAATAATAATAATAATGAGAGACGAGAATTCCATGGAAATGCATGTTTTATAGGAACATAGGACATAGCTCAAACTTTGTACTTATCCATTTCATTACTTTCCGGTTCCAAATATATGTACTTTTCCCATGCATATTTCCATGTTTTCGACTTTTTAGGGATAAAAACATGCATAATGCATATTTAGGTAATTTTTAGCTTAATAATGCATATAATATACATTACATTCAGGTTAAATGCATGTTTTAATGGTTTTGTGTGGACACCTCAGTTTCTCGATTTTATGTCCTATATTTTAGCTTCAGGTATCAGGATTGAAGAAGAAAAAGAAAAAAAAAATAAATAACAGAAAAATTAAATAAAATGTTAAGATTTTCAATATAAGGTGTTAGAGGACCTTTCCCTGGACGGAAGTCCACTTTTACAACAATTTACCGACGACCCTCTATACACTGCGTGTCATAAATGAATTTATTACATTGGATATTTTGAGAATAGTAAGTAGAGAGGAAATATAGAGGGTTCAAGGAAATTGCCGACAAATAATTTAGTTCAAAAGCATCCTCTTTCAGGGAGGTTGTAAATTTTCTTCCTTTTCTAGTACAAGTAGCAATTTAGATTCTTCTAAAATTGGAATCAACGTTAAACTGTGTTTGCAGTGTGTGAATATCGTAAGTTCTTAATGTGCTTATTTATTCTGTTTGTGCGTGTTAATGTGGTTCTAATATGTTTCCAATTTAAAGATTCCGAAAGTGTACTCTTTACACAGTGGATTAAAGAAAAGGATTTTATTAGTTAAGATGAGGATGTCGTATTTTGCGATTGTTGGAGTAAAGAGTTAAGCAATGCTGTTCTGTTTCCGAATATTTTATATGACAATTTGTTCTTTGTAAAAAAAAATTACAAAACTTGTTTAAAATAATTATTAAATTACGATGTCCGTTTTTAAATCGTATCTAGGTAACCGTAAGTCTATTATAATTTCAGATGAAATGTACTAAAAAATTTCAAGTCGACCAGCATGTCGCATCTGTTTCACATATTGCAAGAATGCAACAAAAGAAAGAATCTTCAAAGAATTTCATAGATCCCTCAGTTATGCCCGTGGGAAAGTGGATGTTGCGGCGAAAAACAAATTGGACAGGGTCATAAATGCTAACCCGGACTGCGGATTCTTTTGTTCAGTGAAGGTTATTTGTGGCGAAAACTTGAATGAAGAATTTGACCTGACACTGTCACAAATATGTTCATTGAAGTTTAAACCCGTTAACTTCTTGCAATATAGAGAGGTCATTCTCTGCCTACAAAAACATATTGACTGAACCTCACAGAAACCAATTTAAAAATGTTGTTAGGTTTTTAACTGTGCAAAAAAAGTGAAGTGAAATAAGACATTTGAACCAAAAATAAAAGTGCATATTTTAATGTATTTTTCGCTTGATCATGCGTATTTTATTCTTTGACAGTGCATGAATGCATGCATATTTTGGAATTTTATAGTGCATGAAATTCTCGTCTCTAATAATAATAATAGTAATAGTAATAATAATAATAATAATAATAATAATAATAATAATAATAATAATCACTCACCAAAATTTATACAATTGGAGCACTTGAGCACTTTTGTTGACCAGGTTAATATGCGCGATAGATAAAACCCATTCGCCAATTCTTCTGACTTGAAAATAAATCCATCATTTTTTTGTTGAAGTTGTCTATTTTGCAAACAAAACTCCTCAGATTCATCGTGCCCTCTTAGTGCTAAATCTAGTCCCCACAAAATCGTATGCAATTTATTAAATTTAACACATACCTATCTGTTTTTATCATCTTGCTCATTGTGTTTTGCAATCGCGAGTCTGTAGTGTGAATTTAACTGATTTTCAATGTTCGTTTTACCCAGCATAGAGAAACTGAAGACGTTATTCATATTAACCTTTGACTTATGATGTGTTTTTATTTTACCCCATAAATGTACTAAATCTGTCACACCCACTTTTGACCAGCTAAGTTCACCTCCGAACAGAACACACGGGAAACAGAAGAACGCATTTTTCACATCACATCCACACAACCAGTTGTTTTTTAAATAAATATCTGGGTTGAATTTGCGAGATCTGTTAACTTTAGCACTTTGCTGCTTTTGATGAATATTTAAGTGCGGTGTAGGTCTGCCTAATTATTTAACACGAAGTTTGTTTTCATATGTTAATGTTAAAAACGGAGATTTCAATAAAGCGCCAACCGAATTCATTTTTTCACAGTACACAACACGATAACACGACCATTATTATGATGACAACCTCACGACTTAACATATTCACACTACAATTGGTACTGTTGGTAGAAATAATAAAGTGAAAACTTTATCAAGCCAATTTTTCAAGAAACCGGGAGAGATTTTATTATCTTATTGTTGCAGTCTTCACTCTAAGAAACTTGTTCCAACAAAGCGGAAGGACAGACAGAGCGCGAGATAGTAAGGGATTGGCGTAGTAAATGGGGATGTATACAGTTTTACAAGCAGTTCAAAAGCAAGCGGCAATTTGTGCCTGGCACATTTTAGATCATGCTTTAGATGCTGAAAAGGACGAGCGAACATGAAGATTGCGCGCGCATCCCATTATATTTCTTATGGGATGTAGTGCCTGGCACAGATCTATCCTCCAAACACTGGTTACAACGTATTTCGCTGCAAAGATCATATTGACGGTAGAGACTGTATAAGCGTAACTTGTTTCTCTCAGGTTTTGCGCGGAAAATATGAATTCTCCTTTTCCTTCTGTGTTCTGGTAGTGCCATGGCACAACGGCACTACCTCTAAAGCTGCCCCTGCTCGTCAGTGCTATTTAGTGGCAAGGATTGTAGGCAGCAAAGATGACGTATCACATAGTGCAGTGAACTGTGATGTGAGTTTCGTTCTTCAACAAACACGTGGTGTTGTAAGGATTATTCTCATTGTTGTTGCACAAAATATCAGTTGAATGTGTAATTAACTGTTTGTTCCATGTTTTGTAAAAACTACACTTGGCAAAAGATGCCAAATCTTTCTTCAGATTTGCAAAAGAGAGAGATAAGAAGTAGTCATATAAACACCAGTAGAATATTGCTTTTCTGTTATAAGATAATGATGATGATGATGATTATTATTATTATTATTATTATTATTATTATTATTATTATTATTATTATTTTACTACTATAATGCTTCTACTACTACAGTTATTTGCTTGTCTTTTAGGTGTGCTATATCCATATGCATAGATAAATGTAAAAGACAAAGCCTAGAGTCCTAGACGAAACGTTTAAAATTAGAGGGACGAAGTATCTGTACAAAAGTCACAGAATATATTAGATCACTAAACTTTAGATAATGGGATTTCAATAAACATAATTTAAGGGTAAGTAAAAATAAAGTGTAATTGGGAGAGTATACCAAAGCTTCAAATCAGTCATTGATCTGTTAATTTTGAATACGGTACTTTGTTCTTAATAATGGACTGAAGAGAACAGTCACTTCTTAATAGAATTTAACAGCTCCTTCTTCCGAAAATACGGTTAAAAATCAAAGTGCAATGAAAGAACCGCGAAGGTCCCAAAGAAACATATTAGATCTTGCATCGAGGAGGCTGCGAGTTCTCTGACAGACAGACAGAAATGACAGACAATACTCCTATACCATGCAATTAGACAGTGCATTAGCAATGACATAATTCTCTAAGTTAACTGAATCAGCTACTAAACTGCATAACAGATTAATTTTTTCAACTTCTTTACTGTGTTAATTTTTAGGAAATTACCTGGCTGACTAGTTTCGAAGTGTTGTTCTTCATTGTCCAAAGCCTAGCGAAGATTCCGAGCTATCTTCTGATTTCCTGTTGTGGTGGGGTGTATTCATGATTGTGTCGAAAAGGGTGTGTGTTTTGAAATTGAGTTGAGTGTTCAGGATATGCTGGAGTGTGTTTTTGTATGTTCGTAAATTTCATATTATTCTAGAGCGTCAAGTTTCTGGGTTTTTGGCTGGATGTGTAGTATTTTCATGTCAGTATCTATGTTGCTGTAGTTGTGATTGGCGTTTGTGAAGTGTTCTGCGAGGGTTGAATTGTTGTGTAGTTTGGTTATGACTGTAATATGTTCCTTGTAACGTGTTTGAAATGATCTTCCAGTCTGCCAAATGTAGAAATCGTTGCAACTATTGCATGATACTTTGTATATTTCTGTTAAGTTGTATTAATTTGTGTCTTGTCTGTGTTGTAAGATGTTTTTGTAGTGTGTTCTGTGTTCTCTATTCAATGTTGTATTTTACTTTCTTGAATAATGATGCAATTTTGTATGTATTCTTGTTTTCGTATGTTAGTGTGATGTATTTGTTTTGTTTTTGCGTTTCTGTTGCATTTTCTTGTTTGCATTTAGTCTTTCTTATTATGATGAGGTTGTACCCATTTTCCTGTGCTATGTACTTGATAGTGTGTATTTATTTCTTATAGTCTTGTTGGCTCATAGGAATGTTGATGATTCTGTGTATCATGGATCAGAATGCTGCGTGTTTGTGTTGTGTGGGGTGATTGGAGGTGTTGTGTCTGTGTATCATAG
This sequence comes from Periplaneta americana, assembly GCF_040183065.1. Classification (NCBI taxonomy): domain Eukaryota; kingdom Metazoa; phylum Arthropoda; class Insecta; order Blattodea; family Blattidae; genus Periplaneta; species Periplaneta americana. The sequence continues at coordinate 90,985,419 of NC_091126.1, forward strand.
TGGTAGTGGGTTTCCTGTATATTTTGAATATATCTTTGTTGTCTGTTTTTGTTATTGTTATGTCTAAGAAATTTGTGGATTTGTTGTTTTCTGTTTCTAGTGTGTAGTGTAGTTTGGAATATATTTTGTTTATGTGCTTGTGTAGGTTTTCAATCTGTCTTTTGTTTCCTTTGTATAGTATTTGTATGTCATCTACGTATCTGTGCCAGTAAATGATGGTGTCTGCATGTTTGCTGTTGTCCTTGTTTACAGTCGCGCTCAAACCTCCTGACGTTTCGCGAAAGCCAGTAACATGCGAGCGCGATGTTGTCACAACTACTCTCTCCATCTCTGTCACTCAGCGGCAGTAGTTTTAAAACTGTGGAGCGCGACCCTTTACCTGAGGTTGGTCTGATAGGGAGATGTAGAAGAAATAATAATAATATTTATTATTATCTTCAGATTGCATCGAATGAAATTAAAAGTCACAAAATATAGAAAAATTAGTTGAGTCAGACGTAACTCGCTGAATTTATATCAGTTTTGTAAGTTTTACTTTTATTAGGGTTAATGAAGTTGTTGAATAACACAAAGGCGCAGCTTGATCAAATAAATTGAACGATAGGATTAATTTGAAGTAGTAGGCCCTAATTTTCTGTAGCCTACAAATGAATTGATTGAATTGACATGGCCCTAAATAGCATTATGTCCATGCAGTCAGAGCACATTCTTACAATAATAGCGGTTATTATATGCCTGTGTTCTGTTTAAGGAAAATGATGAATTAATAAAATGTACCTTTTGTGCTGCAAATTTCTACTCCAGTGGCAGAGCTAATGGTGAGCCAACATCGTCATCGTCAGCCCCCTCACCATCAGTTTCACTGTCATCTGTGTCACTGTCATCTGTGTCACTGTCTTCTTGTAAATTAATGACCACTGGTTCTAAAATGCTTTCCCGGCCTAACTCTTTAGCGAAATCTTCCTCTAGTAATTTCACCGCGTGTTTCACGCATTTTCAAGTTCCTTATTTACAAGTTCTTCCACATCTGACATTTTGAAAGTTTTGTTGTTTCTAGCGACCTCCCTTTTCACCTGGGCCCAAATTAGTTCTATTGCACTATATTGGCAATGATAACGTGGGAGTCTTATCACTTCATGCCCCATTTCATTGGCCAGCTGATCAAGTTCATACATTTTTTCACTGCTTTTGAAAGGCAACACTTTTTCCAAAAGTTCTGACTTAGTGTCTGAGGGAGAAAAACTAACACCTTTACTTTTCAGCCATTCACTGATTTCATCTTTTTTAGAGGAGGTATTTGGTGGTCTATTAATGCTAACGGAATGGTATGGAGCATTGTCCATTATAATTATACTCCCTTCCTCTAGATGATTTAGAAATCTGTTTAAGAACTGATGATTGTGCCGTCATTTCTTCGTGATAATCACTGGTTTTCTTTGATCTGAATACCCATTTACTACCTGGAACAAAAGCTGTTTCAGCTGATCCTACATGGCAAACAATAAGTCTACCTCCCTTTCCTAAAGACACTTTAAGACCTCCATTTCTATTTGAGTCTTGCCAAACATATTTCAGAGAATGATTTTTGTTGACCCACGTTTCATCAAGGTAAAATGTGGGTCGAGTGTCACCTGATGATCTGATCATGTGCATTTTGCGCAGAAACGTCAGTCTTGCAGCAACAATATCATTCTGTTCCATTAGATATTTTTGCCCATCATTGGTTTTCCTGTAGCGGAATCCCAACCGATTCAATAATCTTTTAGTGAAAGAAACTGAACCTGAGTAATTAAATTTTTTTCTAAGCAGTACGGTTAGTTTGTCAGCTGTCGGAAATTTTCCATTATTGTAAAAGTAAAAAATTGTATGTCGTACGTCTTTTTGGAAGTTGTCTAGATTTGTAACTCTTTTAGAAACATTCATATGCTTTCTAGGAGAATGGAACAATTTATCGGCACCCTGTGTTTGCGCTCTTTTAATGTCTCTGCATACATGGGACACTGTAGACACACTTAAAGAACACGCCTCGGCAGTCAGTGCTTGACATTTTGAAAAGTTAAGATTTTTACGCATTTCTTCAGAAGAGTATTTCCTAAAGAAATTATAAACACTAAACACCATTTTCCGAATTTTACTGCCATATCCACTCGATCCACCATTCCCACTTGCACTGGGCTCACTAAGAGACATAATTGTTTTGAGAATGCCAAATTGCCAACACACGAAAAAGATATTATATTACACTTTCATATACCGTACTTTAAACAGAGCCATCTGCACACAACACCATCAGAAATCGAACTGACATTTCAATTTAGTAGTCTCTCTTCTCTCCTCTCACAAACAGATAACTCTGTTTATGTTCTGAAGGGACCCTTTGTTTGAAGCTGTAAGTTTATGGTTCTCAAAATTCTTACATATGATAAACATTCCTTATCGCATCGCAGCTGTATAAACATCGTCCACTACTTCATTGCTGGAAGTCAGCACAAAGCAATGAGACAGAGGCAACTGTGACGAAAAAATCTTACGAAATTACGATGGTCAGAAACAACTCTCTGATTCATTAGAAATCCCATCATCCACATTAAAGACAATAATAAAAAATCTCTACAGCTGTGATGTCGGAAGGATGTAAGCGCAAGAGAGTGAAGTGTGATAAACATGAGAACTTGGAAACACGCACACGACAAATAACTATAAATTACTTTTTTAGATAGAATTGAGTACAGTACATATTGTAAATGTCTTTGACGTACAATACAGTAATTACATAATGGAGTAATACTGTATTACTTTTCATGAATCATGTATTTCCATAAAGAAAAATGCTAATAGATACTGTATATAATGAAAATTACAAAGTATACCCGTCTAATACGCCATCCCGATTAATACGAGGTTTACATGCGGTCCCTTGAACAGCGTCTTATCGGGGTTTTATCATATTAACCCATAAAATTGGAACCACTGGGGATGGAAACGTGATTTTTGTTTCTATGTGTTCAGAAAACATTAAGCATTCATCATATATACATGCAGGGTCCCAACAACATACCAATTTTCCCAGTGCACTTATTTGATTTTGAGATTTCTAAGCGGCGGGTCTGCGTAGCCCATATGTTGCAACGCAGCACTGCCGCTATTGGCTATCGCCGATAAGCAGACACACCTGCAAACGTCAGGAGGTTTGAGCGCAACTGTAGAATGTGTGTCTGTTCTATGTTGTGTATGACCCACATTTAATATTTTTCTCAGGCGAAGCATGGTTATGTGTGTTCACAAAACAATCGTTATTGTAGTGCTGAGAAACCTGATATCATTCATGAAGTATCCACTCCATGACGACAAAATTGGTAAGGTAAGCGATGAGCGGAGAAAGAATTATAGGGCCCATTTTCTTTCAGAATACAGTTTCTTTCCCTTACATATGTTCATACCATTTTGAGCCCCTTCTTTAGAGAATTAACCGACAGGGAATGTGATTTCACATTCTTCCAACAAGACTCAGCCACAGCTCATACAGCCAATATTTCGATGCGAGAAATTGAACGTGTTCCAGCAGGGTAGAATTATTAGTAGGGATTTGTGGCCCCAAAAATGTGTGGACAATGACGACGGCCAGTTTCAGCACCTCCATCAATAAAGTTCGTAAGTAAGACACTTTTTAAAATAGTTGCAGAAACTTGTATGGTTGTATCACTGTGACTCTGCATATCCATTGCCCGCCAGTGCATCAGCAGTGCACATGAAAACCCTGTTGCTTCTGTCCACACCTCATCTGATCACTTTGTATATTGTTCCTCAAAGACTGCCACATACCAGAAACACTAAAATTATTGAATAATTTCGAGGGAAAAATTGTTCCGGGGCCGGGTATCGAACCCGGGACCTTTGGTTTAACGTACCAACGCTCTACCAACTGAGCTACCCGGGAACTCTACCCGACACCGATTCAATTCTTCCCTCTATATCCACATACCTCAAAGTGGGCTGACAACCGTCAAGCAACCAACTTCGAGTGCACACTAACTCCATGTGACTTACATTGTGGTTTTCTGTTAACGAACAGTGACGTGTATTATGCAAATCAAGATTTCAGGTATAACTCCCTGTAAAGTTGATTTGAATAATTTCGAGGGAAAAATTGTTCCGGGGCCGGGTATCGAACCCGGGACCTTTGGTTTAACGTACCAACGCTCTACCAACTGAGCTACCCGGGAACTCTACCCGACACCAATTCAATTCTTCCCTCTATATCCACATACCTCAAAGTGGGCTGACAACCATCAAGCAACCAACTTCGAGTGCACACTAACTCCGTGTGACTTACATTGTGGTTTTCTGTGAACGAACAGTGACGTGTATTATGCAAATCAAGATTTCAGGTATAACTTCCTGTAAAGTTGATTTGAATAATTTCGAAGGAAAAATTGTTCAAATCAACTTTACAGAGAGTTATACCCGAAATCTTGATTTGCATAATACACGTCACTGTTCGTTAACAGAAAACCACAATGTAAGTCACACGGAGTTAGTGTGCACTCGAAGTTGGTTGCTTGACGGTTGTCAGCCCACTTTGAGGTATGTGGATATAGAGGGAAGAATTGAATCGGTGTCGGGTAGAGTTCTTGGGTAGCTCAGTTGGTAGAGTGTTGGTACATTAAACCAAAGGTCCCGGGTTCGATACCCGGCCCCGGAACAATTTTTCCCTCGAAATTATTCAAATCAACTTTACAGGGAGTTATACCTGAAATCTTGATTTGCACTAAAATTATTGTTGGGATCTCGCTTCAGAGACTTGTGTCTTGGATAAGTACACTTGGTACTGACATGCACATTTTCCTGAGGAATGGTTTTATAGGTTACTGATATTATTTTCCAAATTCCTTTATTTTTTATCCTTCAGATACTTCTAATAAGCAACATATTTATGCAGAATTGAAAATGCTGAACTTTTCTCAATATTTTAGCAAATTTTAAAGAGATTCTCCCATGTCAACTGAGTTAATCTGAACATACAGTACTTATTCATAGTTTTCGTTTAGAGCAATAGTGTTGCGCGTGTAAGTTGTTGTTATTATCATTACTATTATTATTATTATTATTATTATTATTATTATTATTATTACTGTCACTAAGGTATAGAGAGAACAGCATCAAGCATTCAAACTGTGACATAAGTAAGACTTTTCAGACACCCATATAAACCACATGGAAACACAAATACATAATTTGATTAAGACATCATCGCAGCAGATAGGTTGGCCAATAATAAATATTAATTATTTAAATTCCACTGCAAGTAATAGACTGATATGCATACGAAAGTGAGGAGAAGAGATGCACTCAAGTTTGAGTAACAATTTCCCTAGAGAGATAAACAGATGGAAATCCAGACAGTGAAATGTAGCGTAGGACTGTGTAAGAAGAAAAGACTCCTATTTGAGAAGCAGAAGTTAACGAACAGAAAAGGCTACTTGAATGGGTTATTTATGAAAAGGCCTAAGTCATTATTTTGTGAAAATGAGTTTGTAACGTAATAACTGCTCTTTGGGTGTAGATACATCGATTTAGATATGAAGAGGATTAAGTTTCACACTCTAAATGCTTTGTAGAATTTATGATACAATTTTTATTTCAGCCTTAATTTCAAAATTTGGGCTTATAAGCAGTTTTTCTTTAATTGCTAACAATTTAGAATTCAAGACTTAGGCCCTTTCATAAATAACCCATTCACTTAAGATATAAAGAAAAGATACGTTTCTGAAAGAGACAATTATTTACTATGTTGAAAAGGCTCATGTGGCAAAATCGAGAGAGTGGATGAAACTCAAGACAGTTTTGTGATAATTATGTGATTGGCATGAGAAATGACTTTGGTGCAAAGAAGAAAATTAGACAAAAGAATAGAAAAGAAGAATACAAATTTATTAATATGTTTCAGTGAGAGAATTTGGAAAGTAATGACAGACCTTTTCATCTAACAATCATCTACATAGAATCATCCATTTCGATCAGCCAAAAATTGTACAAGCCAGAAGTAAAGCAATATGTTATACTACTATCTGCAATACAAACATATACAGTGATGATTATCAGGCTTATCATTATGTTGAGAGAATACTAAATCTAGTTGTATTTTAAATATAAGTTATCTTACTTTTTAATAATTATTGTAATTTTCTTTGTACCGTGTTATGAGAAGGATTCTTGTTTCACGCGTAGAAAAAAGAAAAAATGTAAGTACACAGGGGTAAGTGGAAATTCAGGGTAAGTGGAACCCAACACAATTTGTGGGACTCCATCAACTAAGGCAAGGGTGACATCTGTTGAATTTTCTTTGTACTAACTCCATCTTCGAAGAAACGGACTGCTGGGAGCGCTAGTTTCACGCACATGGGTAGCAGGAGGTTAGTTTCTGAAAGACTTGTTTATGAGTGCACAGCAACCTGTTGACGCCTGCTCTATTTTTGGCTTTGTAGCTCAACAAACCCGAATTTCAATATTATTTTTTTCGGTAAGTTTTTCTGTTCCTTGACACCGTTTTTGTGTTCTTTTGATAATAAAGTGGAACCCCCCCCCCCCCCCCAAAAAAAAAGAAGAAAAAAGAAAAGAAAAGAAAGACTGTGACAATGGATGACAGCAGTGATGAAGATGACATTGAAGAGATAAAAAGTGGTTCAGAGGCAGATGATTTTGATTTCAAGACGAAATTGAAGATATGGAGGAAGAATCAAACTTCATGGAGGTTGTAACGAAAAATGTTGCAGATGCTGAGTTCTTGTAAAGTTTACAAAGGACAAAATCGTAAAGATGCTTGTTGGTTAATTGATGACAGAATTTTGGTGCTTGCCTAAAAGCTAAATTTGCTAGAAGGATAGCATCAACCTCCTCCTTTCGATGGCCCAACATAGACGACAAAAGTATCATTCTAGGTGATGAAATTGTCAACTTTTTATCACCTCCTGTTTTTGAAAAACGTGGCCAATTCACTTTCTCTACTTCATTTATTTCGTACAACATTGGCTGAATGAAGGTCACAGTTACTCTAGTCAGTCTTGTAAATTTCTTATTGCTTTGAAAAAGTAAAAAAATCTGCATTTTGAATGAATGTCTTCTTTATTTACACTTTCCCTGGGCACTTCCTAATGATTTTATGACTAAAAGAGTGAGGAGATTCCACTCACCCCAAGTCTGGGGCAAGTGGAACCCATGGACAAGTAAAAAAATGAATGGATTTTGAGAAGAGATCATTCCATCCATTGTTCTCAAAATTACATCCTTCATTCAGCATACTTGAATGGGTCCTTACACAAAACTTCGAGAAATTTGTTTGAAAAATATAGGATAGGTTAAAGTTCCACTAATGAATTTAGGGGTTCCACTTACCCCAGTGTACCTTACTATGTAGATTTTATAAACTATACCAGTTTGAAACTATTCACTTCATAAATCCAATCATATCATATAGCTCACCACTAGCAGGCTCAATATAATCCACTGTGTACCCATCCAGTTGCATCATTTCCGAAGGCTCAGACTTCTTTTCTTTATAACTACACATTGCAAATGTGTACTGCGAAACTTGCACCAGAACATAGTATCTCTTCTTCCATTTCTTCCACACAGCTTTTCCGATTGCATAAAGGTAACTGAAAAAATTTAATATATGGATGTTTTTGAGTAAAATACCTTTGCTGCAAAGTGTATTTGTATGTTTGATTCCTAGTTTACAATCCGCATCATTTAGCAAAAGAAAGAGTATACTTTTATAATTTTCTTCCTGCTGCAAATTTTATAAGATTTCCAACAAATGATTTATTTTATAACTCTAATATTAGTGTAAAATAAACAAATGTAAAGAGAGATAAAAATGAAATCGGAACCAAAGTTAAATAAAGTGAAAAGAAATAGGACAAATATCATCTCAAAAGAAGAAAAATGAAATAAATTTCATTACAGATGGAAAGAATGAATGAAAGAAACAAACATGAAAAAGAAAGGAAGCTGCACAAAAAAAATTATAAAAATAAAAATAAATAAATAAAGACAGAAACAAGAAAAGAAAGAAAATGTATAACATATAAAAGAAAGGAAACAAAAAAGAAACAAGAAGAAAAGAAACGACCAGTCAGAATATCATTATTGGAGAGAAAGGATTTGGATTGAACTTTTCCATTGTTAACATTAACACAAAGTTACCAGAGATGGACCTGTATTTTCATCTACCAATCCTCTTCCTTGTCCTCAGTGTCTTGTGTTTAGATCCAATCATCGAAACATCATGTTACTGTTGTATATTTTCACTAATGAAGAAGTTCATGGCAAAGCTACTTTATCAACAAAACAGATTGTATGAACATTGACCAGTAAGAAGTAAATCAATTTTTCTTCAGCTTTGGTAACAATATCTAATTCTAATTAAGTCTATAAAAATGACAAAACAAAACTTATTCTGGATAACAAATAAAGAAATGTGATTAAAATAAAATATCACTCGCAAGACTGAACATCATTAGGCCTACAGTGAAACCTGCCTAAAGTGGTCATCTGAAGTTACCAGTACACTGTAAAATGACAATTTCATCAGGTGGCCACTTGATTGAGGTTAAGGTGTTCCATGAATCGGACGAAGTACTGCACGAGGACAGCAATCATGCATAATAATTTATTCCATATTGTTAATACCAAATATTCTTACAACTAAAGCACAGTATTACATTCACTCGTTAGCCATTTCACATTGTGGAGTTCATTGTATATCATAGTAGTGTTTCAATGTTAACTGTTTAGATTTTTATATTTTCTTTTCACTACACAGTTCTCTTAAGTGTCCAACAATTTATTTCACGATTCCATTGCATTCATTTTAAAGCCTCTATCAATGGATTGACACAGAGATTTTAGATTTTGAAGAGCATGAATTCCCCGTCTTAAACTTATGACTGAATCTCTTGTGTCATCAGCTTCTTTTTCGGTCACTTCCATCTTTCTCAAGTGTAAGGACAGGAATTAATTTTCGGTATAATATTTATGTCTTTCTACATTTGAATATTTCTACAAATTTTCTCGGAGATGTTCCTGTCTCACTTCCTTCAATCATTTTAAGTCTCTAAACTTAACATCACTCCAGTTTAATTGTTAGACATGATTTCTCTTTCAAATTAATCTCACATTTCCTCTGAATCAACTGAATGAAAGGAAGAAAATTTCGAATTCTGGTCCAAACAGAGAATGAGAGAGGAAAAATCGACACAATACAGTAGAATGGTTAATTGACCTAAAACATACTGTAACATTTTGGATAGAAAAATGTCTGTTTTAATTCTTTAAAAATGGATAAAAATTTAAACCTTGATAGGGTCGCAATGGAAAGTGACAAAAGAGCCATAAAATAGTAAACAGTACCAACTAGCATGAAGATGTACTGTTGAAGACTCCAATCTTGGAACTTGCGAGGTGAGGTAGCGGACTGAAGCAGGGAATCAAAAACAACAGATAATGTACTGAGGTTTGTGTATCATCATTGCACGTGTTCAATATTACAAGATGTCACCAACGTAGACTGGAGATCGAGGTACTATCTGGTGCAAATAAATGAATTCCGAAGCAAGGAACAATCAGTTTTTTTATATAGACGAGACCTGGATGAATAGCAATATGATATTTCGAAAATGTTGGCAAAATGAGAGTGTAAGTGTCCACACGAACTGAGAAGAATTCTGTAGACACTTTGAAAATATAGGAAAAGAACACGGTACTGTGAAGAACATGGACTCCAATCATATATGTTTAATAAAATTATTAGGCTTATAGCTTATAAACTGATTATACAAGTTGACTGCAGTATGGTACATAGGCCGGGGATGTGAGCTAGTACGAGGACATTGACTTGGTTCTGTGATCGATTACGCGAATAACAAGGTGCACATAAACAAATCTGGACAGTCTAAAAGTAAATATACACTACATAGCATTACAAAGATATATATTTTTACATATCTTTCGTTACGTGCAGAAGTATCACAGAATTATTCGTGGGTTTGAGTTTCCTCCTTTATTTTCTTGTGCTACAATGGCTCTATATATAATATCGCTTGTAACCTCGTATATTTGTATTGCATAATTTACTTATAATATTCCCGTCATTCACTTCAAAACTCCCATCAAATTCCGCTCCAAAAATATGTGCCTGAGAACCTTCAGGTACCGGTACACTGTTTATGCATGCTAGAGTACTGACTGATGAATGGATAGTCAACTTGAAACCACTGTAATGCATACCATCGGTCCCCAACATTACTAGTCTAATTATTATAAATTTAAGGGGGCTTAAGACAGTGGTAATGATAGTGATAACATTAGTAATACGGATGACGATGATAGCAGTATGGGTAGTGAGAACAGTGACACGGCACCTGAATGTGATGCTCACATGACTTGCTCAACAGCTTCTGCTGTGAAGTAGGAACAGAACAATTTTTAGACATCTGCTAGCATTACTAATAAGGGTCACTATCGCGAGCTGTAGGGTTGCGTCACATTCCTGTCAGGTCAGAGTCTTCAACAGTAGAGGATGGATGTACTGTGTACAGTTAGCTATTGTCTTCCTAATATTGCATCCTATTCTCTAACCTACGAGAAGAAAAAGAGATTTTCTGTTTGACAGTGACCATTAGAGCCAGGTTCCAATCCAAATAGATCCTGGCTGCTGGCCGGCACATGAGGTGGCCACTAAATAAAGAGAAAATTTGTATTGTTTTTATGGAAAATTCAATTGCTTCCAGGAAAAAACTGGCCTTTCGGCCAGGTGGCTGCTAAAATGAAGTCACTGCAAAGGCAGATTTCACTGTACATGTAAAAATCTCGATAATGAAACTATTTATCATCTCAACTTACTGTTTTCACAGTTGTGTATGTCATCCCTAATTTTTCTTCCTTTACTACTTATTATCACTTATTTTCTTTTATCTCACTTTGGGGAAATATGATGGATGGATGGATGAATGAATGGCTAACTTCATTCCCGGAGAATCGAGGTCGGGATTTTGAATGAACATAGATTTAAGACAAGCTTTCTCGCTGTACTGTTATGGAATGCATGGTTCGAATCCTCACGAAATTTCGGCCAGCATATGGGACCAGTGCCCAATCAGTATCATGATGAATTTGGGAAGCTGTGATAAGTAGCAAAATCCAGTTACGAAAGCCAGCTACAAAGGGCTGGGAGATCATCGTGCTAACCACATAATGCCTCTGTTCTCGTTGGATGATTGTTCACCTCTGCTGAGACATGTGGACATGAGGCCAGCAGCTAACCGTGGCTCTTCATGGACTGTTACACCATGGATTGTATTTATTTGTTGCTGTACTCATTTTCGCTGTCATTAATCCACTTACTTTCAATAACATAGTGTAATTTCACTCTTTGTGAATGAAAACGATAGTTTCTCAAACATTTTCACATTCAAAGAGAATGATGAGGTGATGATAATGACGAAAATCTGTGGCATATCAGATAATTCGATCCATTCCACAATAATCTTTCGTGACTCATTAACCAGCAGACACATCCATGTCACCTTTTCATTATGTGTAATATGCAGATTAATATTTTAGAACACAAGAAAGAATACGAAGTTTTAATTATATTTCAAGTTATCAGAAACATTGTACAGCGCCCTCAATGGAAATCTTTGCATGAATTTTGCATCAGGTTTTCGCTCGCATTCCAAGCTAAGAATCTTGAGCGTTCAGCTTTTGCAAGCTGTCATTACTGTGCCAGCTGTTAATTTTCTTTGAGGTTTCACAGTGGCAAGATTCTTTCTAGTTTACTTTACTACCTTGGCCTATACATCAGTGTCACCCTTCATGCGTAATACTACCCCTACACTCAAAGGTAGCTCAGAAGCTGTTGAAAGGCAATACTACATCTGTACTTGACTGACCAGGTAACTCACCCGACCTGAATTCCAACAAAAATGTTTGGAACTACATGAAGGGCAAGGTTCAACAGGCACTACTATCAAATATCAAGGCGCTACAAGAGGTGCTGAAAAAGTTATGGGTGCAAATGGACAAAAAATATTTGGGGGAGGGGGGAACTGGCAGACTCAATGCCCACAAGATTGCATAAAGTCGTGAAAGTGAAGGAAACAACAAAGTATTAGATGGATAGATACTATAAAAATAAAATCTATGTACTTTAGTATTTGCAGTTTCATTGTCTTCCTCCTATTAACGTGAAGATTTCCATTGTGGGCACTTTTCTAGAAAGGGACCCCCAACATTCTGGGAGTTGTAGGGGTTATCACAATTACACTGATGATATCGATGGTGACGATGACGACAATAATGGCAGTAGTGGTGGCGATGACTGTGAGAGCTTCTTAATTATGAAACTAAATTATTGAAGAGAAAAAAATATTTTCTTCTTCAATGACCTGTTATGTTTCTACCTCCTTTGAATAATTCCTAAATTTTAGGTAAAAATAAGGTACAAATATTATTTTCGACATCTTCACAATTTAGTCATTAAAGAAGTTTAATATTAATTGTTCACTTAAAATGACTGCTATGATTAGAAGCTGAAGTTAATAGTTTCATGCAGAAAATTCTACACATCAAACGCCTCTAGCATACTAATTCAATTTAGGATGTAGCTATGTGCGCAAGATTAAAATAATTAAAAAATAAAAATGTTTCATTAAGAACCTTACATTTCTGGTACGAATATTGTGTGAAATGAAAGTGTACTTACCCACAATGTTTCATGTTCAATGGCTTGTCCATTCTGCAAGCAATTTTTATTCGTAAGTCTTGATCTGCACAATTTTTTGGAACAACCATTTTATGCCATTCAGGAACCTGTGCAAAGGATAGAAAGCTCACAACAAAGAAAATTATAAGTAAAGGACTTATAAGCAACGAGGTTGTAGGCCTATATACTCGTTTAGTATTATTTTACATTTATTTTATGATCAGCGCACAGCATAACATACACACAATAACCGAATTATTTCCTTCAAACACTGAAACGTGCGAGCAGTTTCGTTTAGACATACAGTAATGCAAATGCTGAGAGTTCTTGTGTCCTTCAAAATATACAGTGCATAAATTTTATCTTTCAAGGACATGCATAGCCAATGATGGACAGTTGTCTTTTTACTGTGTGCAGTAATGAGTCGAGTTTCAGTGGAGTAAGTGTGTTGTGTGCAGTGTTGACTTTCATTTCTCTGTGTCCATTTCTTGAGTCATTGTTCAGACATCTTACTCGTATACGGAAGAAAGAATTTTCATTTGTTATAACTTTTTAAAATATGAATCACCTGCTTAGTGTCAGAGAGAATTTCAAGAAAGTTTTCCTGGTGTTGATTCACCTGATAAGTCTACAATGATGGCGGTAAAGGTGGAAGTAGTTCGTTCAATAGTGAATAAATTCAAAACAAAGGAATCAGTGTTGGACAAGAAAAGAAGACCAAGGGGCAATATTTCAACTGAGGAAAAGTTGGATGATATTGGTGCTCGATTAGAACAATCATCGCGAAAATCTCTCACGAAGTTAGCACAACAAGCTGAGGTCAGTCGTACATCAGCACATAACGCTACAAAATTACTAAACTTACAAAGTTATAGAAGTGCATACCCTAGAGCTCGGGACCCACATAGAATCAGTTTTTGCAACTGGTTTATTCATTCTGTACATGATGACCATTTAGACCCACAATTTGTGATTTTTAGTGACAAGGTATGGTTTCACCTGCACAGACGAGATAACACTAAAAATAATCAGTACTGGTTAGAAGATATTCCAAGACTTATTCATGAAAGTCCATTCTTGATCCTAAAGTCAGTGTATATTGTGCATGAAGTGCAAAACGAATAATCAGCCATATTTTTTTTTTCATGAAACAATTTATGGTGACCGATAAAAGAACCCTAATTTTGGATCAGTTTTTCCTAAATTAACTGAAGAAGAATGAATGTACAGTGTGTTTCAGCAAGATGGGGTTACAGCCCATACAGTTTGAACTTCATTGTGTGCAATGAGATTCAAGAATAACTTAAGACATTGTGTATAAAGTGTAAATTAAAATTAAGGTGACATTTATTTTTTAAGGTGACGTATTTATTTAGCCTGACGAGTTACTCCCTTGGTTTGAATTGTAAGTTTAGTTTAAATGTAGTTTTGTTTATAAGTATGAATAAGGGTGTAATTGTGTCTTATTTGAACTGCTGTATCAGTGAAGCGTGGTGAGTCAGTGAAGTTATGGTTTTACAGTGTAGTGAATAGTTTCGATCAGTGATAATTTATAGTGTCAATGAAATGTGCTCTATAGTGTCAGTAAAATGTGTTGTATAGTGTCAGTGAAATGTGTTCTAAAGTGTCAGTGAAATGTGTCATAGTGCCAGTGCAGTGAGTGAGATGTGAGTAAAGTAAAAGATTATTATCTGTACCAATGTGAAACTTATGTAGGGCGTATACATATTGTGACAGCCGAGAGTCGATCGCGTCCCATAGAAGGCGAGAAAGCGAGCGACGCAGCGAAGAGGGCTGCAGCCGCTCGGATCTGGTGGGGACAGATGCAAGGGGAGGTACACTGCGGCCTGAGGCAAAGGGGGATGCAAAGCCATGGCTGCTTCGTTGTGCGAGGTGAAGGGGGGGACGAAACCCTCCCGAACAGAATCGTCCAGGAAGAAGCAGTGAGAACAGAAATCTGTAGAAGTGGAAATTTCGAGCATCGTACTTTCCCGAAACTATGGTTTGGTTTTAAAAGAAGAGACGCAAGTGAGCTAGTTAGTTAGTAGCAGTTGTTGTTGTAGTCGTTGGACAGCAAGCCAGCCAGTCTTGTGTAGCAGTGAAGCCAGCTTTGAGACCGAAGTTCGACTTGAGTGTGTCCGCAGCTGTGTGAGCAGAGCATCCGAAGTCCTGAGTTGAGTGCAGTGGACCGCAGTTGGGGGACCTGAGTTCGAAGTTCAGTGGACTGTCTCTGAAGGTCTGGGGTTCGAGATACTGTGAACTCGAGTGACTGAGCTAGAAGAACTAGTCAAGGCAAACGAACTGTGAACTGAGAACTGACAGTTCTGTGTTGTAAATAGTGCTTTGTGAACATTAGTTAGGATTAGCAGTACATTGTTGTTCGCAATAATTGAAGTGAATTGCCATTGTCGTCTGTGGAGTGCAGTAACGAATACTGTGTTGTTGTGTGGAGTGCAAATCCCATTGTTGACGGGAGCGTTTGAATTAAATTATAGAAGGTGATTATTGTTGAAACAATAAAATTACATTATTGTTTTGTATAAAAAGCTACAACTGGTGCCAGAAGCGAGATATTATAGACATAATGGAGAACCTACAGCAGATCCTGCAAGCCATCGCGGAAATGAAAGCAGAAATGAAAGACGACATGAACAAGCACATCAGTGACATGAAAAGTGACATAAGTGAAGTGAAAACGGAGATGAAAAGTGACATAAGTGGAGTGAAAACGGACGTCGCTATGCAGATTGGTAGCGTTTCAGCCCAACTAGATGGAATTGTTACCATCGTGAAAGACGAACTTAAAGCCGATTTTGAGAGAATAAATGAGAATTTCGCAACTATAAACGAGACAGTGGCCGAACTAAGACAGGATGTAGGCCAGTTTGACAGCAAAATTCGCGCTCTCGAACGTCGTCAAGAGGAAACGAGTGAGTTACTGGACAAGACGAGTGTGTTAATGGACCAACATGCTGAAGAAAACAAGCACATACTCGCGTTGGTGGATCGCCAGGCTAGAGAACAGAAACAGATAATTGTCGAGGAAGTTCAACGGACCGTGGAAAGATCGGCGACAGAATTGAGGACCTCATGTAGTGGCCCTGTGGAACCATCGCCTTCAGCCAGACATTACAACGTCAAGACGCCGAAGTTCGACGGAACGACGTCTTGGGCGATATTCCGTCGCCAGTTCGAGGCTATCGCAGAGTACAATGGGTGGACGCCGACAGAGAAAACTACTCAGCTGCTGGCCGCGCTTCAGGGACAGGCGTCGGAGATTCTTCACAGCATTCCAGAAGATGGGACAGCCGCTGAGATAATGGCGGCCTTGGAGGGACGTTACAGTGACCATCAACTTGCGGCAGCATTTAGGACCCAACTGAAAACGAGGGTCCAACAGTCAGGCGAGTCCCTACAAGAATTTGGAATGGCGGTGGAACAACTGGCCCATAAGGCCCTCAGGGGCCTACCTACTGACTTCATTGCTGGAGAGGCGGCCTACACCTTCGGCAGCAGAGTTCGAGACCCCGTAATCAGACAACAGCTACTCTTGGCAGAGCATCGCACCATCAACGCAGCTCTGGTGGCGGCCCTCAGGATGGAGGCAGCCAAGTTGATGGCAGGGGTCTCAACACCGCACTGGATCAGGAGCATCATGGTGGCTGATGCTGGGGGATGCCAACCGAAGCCACCCGAGCGGCAGAGACGAGGAGCGCCCACCTGCTGGTCCTGTGGCAGACCGGGATACTTGAGAAGGGACTGCGACCAATCCGGCCACAGGCAGGAGAGAGAGGTGGCTGACGTCGAGGAGCGCCAACAGTCAACGGAGCGGCGGAGACGACGGGCGCCCACCTGGTCCTGCGGCAGACCGGGACACTTGAGGGGGGACTGCGACCGACCTAGCGACCGACGGGAGAGAGAGGCGGCCGATGTCGAGGGAAGCCAACAGTCACCGGAGCAGTGGAGACGATGTGCGCCCACCTGCTGCTCCTGCGACAGACCGGGACACCTAAGGAGGGACTGCGACTGATCTGGCCACATGCAGGAGAGAGAGGTGGCTGACACCGAGAGGAGCCAATAGTCACCTGAGCAACAGGGACGACTGGTGCCCACCTGCTGGTCCTGCGGTGAACCTGGGCACTTGAGGAGGAGTTGCGACCGACCTGGCTACAGTCAGGAGAGAGAGGGGGCCGATGCTATGAGGAGCACGTCGGCGCCATCATCAACGTCCCCTCGGCTCGTCCTGAAACCGGTCAACAGAAGATGCGACGATGGACTGATTGCTGAAGGACGGATAAAAGGCCGTCCATGCAGAGTACTGGTGAACACTGGGGCGATGCTCACTATCGCCAGACCAGACGTCGTGCGTGGCCTACCTGGGAGGACGCCGCTGCGCCAATACGAGCTACGGACTGATTCACGTGAGAGCTTGCCCATCCAGAGAGAGGTCTTCCTGGATCTGACCTTGGGAAAGAGGAAACTGGAGATGTGGGTGTTCGTCGACAACAACACCGAGGACGTCGTCCTGGGAATCGACGCCATGCGGTTATTCGATGCAACGGTGGACGTCCGATGCCATATACTCCGCCTTGGTTAGGACGAAGTATTCCTGATGGACGCCGAAGACCAACCCATGGCCAGCGGGCTCTCTTTGGCGAGCCAAGTGGAAGAGCAAGATGGCGCCCTTGCAGTACGAGTAATCGCTGCCCAGTCAAGCCCAGGACGAGATGACACCACCATAAGGAGGGAGCGGTTGGAGGACCCAAATGTTGGACCGTCTAGCGGCCTACCAAGGGACTGTCCGGGATGGACAGCCTTAAGGAGGGAGCAATGTGACAGCCGAGAGTCGATCGCGTCCCACAGAAGGCGGGGCGCACGAGAAAGCGAGTGACGCAGCGAAGAGGACTGCAGCTGCTCGGGTCTGGTGGGGACAGACGCAAGGGGAGGTACACTGCGGCCTGAGGCAAAGGGGGATGCAAAGCCGTGGCTGCTTCGTTGTGCGAGGTGAAGGGGGGGGACGAAACCCTCTCGAACAGAATCGTCAAGGAAGAAGCAGCGAGAACAGAAGTCTGTAGAAGTGGAAATTTCGAGCATCGTACTTTCCCGAAACTATGGTTTGGTTTTAAAAGAAGAGACGCAAGTGAGCTAGTTAGTTAGTAGCAGTTGTTGTTGTAGTCGTTGGACAGCAAGCCAGCCAGTCTTGTGTAGCAGTGAAGCCAGCTTTGAGACCGAAGTTCGACTTGAGTGTGTCCGCAGCTGTGTGAGCAGAGCATCCGAAGTCCTGAGTTCGAGTGCAGTGGACCGCAGTTGGGGGACCTGAGTTCGAAGTTCAATGGACTGTCTCTGAAGGTCTGGGGTTCGAGATACTGTGAACTCGAGTGACTGAGCTAGAAGAACTAGTCAAGGCAAACGAACTGTGAACTGAGAACTGACAGTTCTGTGTTGTAAATAGTGCTTTGTGAATATTAGTCAGGATTAGCAGTACACTGTTGTTCGCATTAATTGAAGTGAATTGCCATTGTCGTCTGTGGAGTGCAGTAACGAATACT
Organism: Periplaneta americana; assembly: GCF_040183065.1. NCBI lineage: Eukaryota > Metazoa > Arthropoda > Insecta > Blattodea > Blattidae > Periplaneta > Periplaneta americana. Next base: position 91,003,731 of record NC_091126.1, read on the forward strand.
GTGTTGTTGTGTGGAGTGCAAATCCCATTGTTGACGGGAGCGTTTGAATTAAATTATAGAAGGTGATTATTGTTGAAACAATAAAATTACATTATTGTTTTGTATAAAGCTACAATATGTAAGTTGTAATGTAAAATTAGATTCACTTATTAATTAGGTTATTTTATGTATTATTATTAATTGTAATTATTGTGTGTAATTGTATTGTGTATTCTTACTGTATTGTATATATAATTTTATTGTGTACTGTTTATATTGTTGTGCCACTACCACTGGGTGCTTGCCCAATTGCAATGTAAATAAATACATACATACAACTGTCGATGTGTTTGATGAGAATGTGATTAGTAGAGCTAGGATCCGTATGTAGTAAAAGCTAATATTTTTAGTCGGTATAGTTTATAAATATGCAACCCATGCCCCCCACTCCTTATATTTGTCATTCTTGTCACTCAGTTCTTCCATTAGTTAGCGCTAAGGGTCGTTAATCCACTTAACCACTACTTACAAAACAGCAGGGGATTTAAAAGCTGCACTGTCTAGTCTTTGTGACTTTTCTTGCATTTCGAGTCTAGTCAACCTGGCTTAAAATCTTCTTTACCACCATCACATCAACTCAACTATACTTGGCGTCATTCTTAACTCTTACTACATATAAATCTTAACTCTATTAATTAGTATAGGGTTGTGGCCTGCTCAATCCACACACTTAATACACTGCGATTTTTTACTTATGGGGCAGTTTAAAATACATGGTTTATAAATCAAATGTACGAATATTGGATGCATTGTAGAACAACATAAGACAAAAAAATAGCCAACATTTCGGAAACTGAGCTGCAACGTATGAACCACAATGAGTTTACTGCTACAACGCCTGCTTCACAGCAAACTGGGAACACTTTTAACATCGCCTTTGAAAAAGGTATGCACGTTTTCTGTATTTTACCAGTCACACATGATGTGGAGTTGTGTGCAGCTATGCCGTTTATTGCTGCTTCCACTCCACTTCTGTGAGCACATGAATATTACATTTATGCACTGTATAAGGGAAGCTATTTAGGTTCTAAAAATAAAAATGTAGAGATGATAAACAATTTCTTTGTATTCGTAAATCTTCAATCAATGGCAAGCTTTCTTACTTGTATGCATCAGTGGCAACTACAGGGATTCCCATGGAGTTGGTCTATGAGAAAAGCTGTATTTTTGGTTTGAAACACCAGTAGTAAAAATCATTATGATTTATAGTGGAATGACAGCAGAGTAAAATTTACCTCAATACCATCTTTACAAATACGAATTTCACTTGAAATCTTCAGGATTCCAACACTCATTTTGATTGCAGAGGGATGTCACTTTAGCCTTTCGTTAATGGTGGGCCTTTATTTATATATTTTTTATTGTATCTAAAAGGTAAAGATGTCACTCCGACAAACTTTTTCCCCTGGAAAAGATCAGGTACTCAATTTGATAGGAAGCTGAATGGACTCTGGAGCCTCCGAGTCTGTAGCTCAAGTGCTAATGTCCTGGTCTTTCATTCAGATGGGAGGAGTTCGATCCCCGGCCAAGTCGAGATGGAATTTGTGGTAGACAAAGCAGATGTTGCAGAGGTTTTTCTCGGGGAACTCTCATTTCCTTATATAATTCCACCAACACATTCCAACTTCCCATCATTTCATCTACCATTTGCAATAATTAAAAATAACCTGGGGTGAAAGCAGTTGTAGTACAGGTTTCTGATGCTGATATAAGCAGGGCTTCGGGGTGTGGGGATTATCAGACTACTCATCTGAGGATGAGACCTACTGTTGAAGACTCCAATCTTGGAACTTAAGGTATGAGGAAGCGAGGGTAAGCAGGGAATCAAAAACAATAGATAACGTACTGAAGCTTGTGTATCATCATTGCACGTGTTCAATATTACAAGACGTTCTGAAAATAATTTCACCCATCGTAGATTCGAAATCGATATATCTGGTGCAAATAAATTAATTCCGGAGCAAGGGGCATTCAGTTTCTTATATACACGTGACCTGGGTGAATAGCAATATGACATTTCGAAAATGTTGGTAAAATGAGAATGTAAATGTCCACACGAATTAATGGCTTCCTTCCTAATGCAAAACTTATATAAAAGCTGGAAGTGCAACGGGAGATTACCACGGTCGGATGAACGCCGAAAATTTTGAAAGATGGGTAATACAAAAGTTGATATCCAATCTTCCTCCTCAATCAGTTATTGTTCTCAGCAACGCTCCGTATCACTGTTTCCTGATCGACAAACCGCCATCTGTATATACAGTAAAGACAGACATGACCTCTTGGCTTCGCAAGAAAGAAGTTAACTGTGATGAAAGTATAAGAAAGAACGACCTCTATAACCTTATTCTGTCTCTGAAGCCAAAGCAAAAAAATTACAGAATTGATAACATTTTGGAACAACATAACCACAAAGTTCTTAGATTGCTGCTTTACATGTGCGAGGTTGATTCCAATTGAATTGGCTTGAACTAAAGTGAAACGTATTGTCAGGGACAATAATGTCATGGGCAACTTAAATTTACAGAAATTAATGCAAGTGACAAAAACTGCACTTTCTCTTGTGACAAATGAAGACTGAGAAGGATTCTGTACACACATTGAAAATATAGAAAAACAATACTGGGAAGAAGATGAACTCCTAACATATGTGATTATTGAAATTATTAGGCTTGTAATATTGGGAACTGATTATACAAGTTGACTGCAACATGGTACATAGGCTGGGGATGTGAGCTAGTACGAGGACATTGACTTGGTTCTGCAATCAATTACTCAAATAACAGGGTGCATATAAACAAATCTGGACAACTCTAAAAGTAAATGTACGCTACAAAGCATTACAAAGATATATTTTTACGCACCTTTCGTTATGTGCAGAAGAACAATCATACTGTAGAATTATTCGTGGGTTTGAATTTCCTCCTTGATTTTCTTGTGCTACAATATCTCTGTATATAATATCGCTTGTAACCTCGTATATTTGTATTACATAATTTACATATAATATTCCCGTCATTCACTTCAAAACACTCACCAAATTCCGCTGCAAAAATATGCGCCTGAAAATCTTCACCCTTGGGCATTATTATTCAGCAGGTACACTGTTTATGCATGCTAGAGTACTGACTGATGAACGGATAGCCAACTTGAAACCACCATAATGTATCCTATTGGTTTCCAACATTACAATCTAATTATTATAAATTTAAGGGAGCTTACGACAGTGGTAGTGATAGTGATAATATTAGTAATACGGATGATGGTGATGGCAGTAGGGGTAGTGAGAACAATGACACTGCACCTGAATGTAATGCTGACATAGGACTTGCTCAACAGCTTCCTCTATGAGGTAGGTAACACAATTTTTAGACAGCTGGTAGCAGGCTAGCATTACTAATAGGGGTCACTATCGTGAACTGTAGGGTCACGTCGCATTCCTGTCAGGTTCCAAGATTAGAGTCTTCAACAGTAGTTCTGTTAGGGTTGAGGCAGGATAGCCCACCTGTCAGCATCAGATTCACGAATGCCATACAGGCCACCTGTCAGACGTGGACAATCATCGCATATATATATATATATATATATATATATATATATATATATATGGTGCATAATGGGCCAAAGCAAGTCTAATGCTGTTTTAGCCCTCGAAAACCATGCTAAGGCAAGAACTTTGGGGCTGTTCTGTAAGGTTTCACAATAAAAATATCCACCACCAATGGGAATTGAACCTAGGACCTTCCAGTTCGTAACCTGTTGTTCTACAAACTGAACTACCTGCCCACCTTCTTATGTATTTATTTAAGAATTACTATGGCGGAAATTATTATATAGCCTAATATTGCCACAAAAATGGTTTTCAAGTTCTTAAATTTTTTCATAAGCAAAGATATTTTTAACATAAGAATAATCCTATTCCTGAATAGCATATTTATTCATCTGATTCATTTCATTACTTTTGGCAGGTTGAAGTGTTTGATAGGTAATATACACTTTAACAGACTACAGTTTTTTGCAAGTTATTTGTGGAGTTAAGTAAGAATAAAGTTAAAAAAGATATACATTTTGAAAGACTATGAAATTGGCTGCTTATTGAAGAGTATTCCATCGTTCAGAAAGTTTGTTTTCTATTGCAATACCTTTGATGACAGCGGTGTTGGTCTTAGTATCACTTTTCCTAACTCCTTGTCCTCCAGAGCCAGCATGCCAGGATTTTCTGTATAAAGTTTCACTTTTACAGCTGGCAATGGATGTGTTGTTGAGAAGTCACCCTGAGTATCCCACCTGAAAATGTAAGTCATTCATATAATACGAGAGTTGTTCAGTAAGTTTTCTGGGTCTCAAAATTGAACGAACTTTTAGTTACATATGACATCTTATAATGAATGTTAACACAAATCCTTGATCAACTTCTCTTAATTAATAACCTTGAACGCTCAAGCATTTGTCCCAGCTCTATACCAACTTTCAAAACCAGCTGCAAAGAAAGTAGGCTATGAATTTGGCTATTGTACCTAAGAATGATAAAAAAACGACGACCTTTCAAACCCTTTTTGAAAGGAGGACTGAGGTGTAAGTGGACAGGGGCCAAATGGAATCTGCATGGTGGATTATTATTATCAGTGTTCTCAGTAAATTACCGATACTGCTGTTCGATAATGTGAGGATAGGCATTATCAATGAGAATAACACCAAACGGGGATACATGGAGGACGAAGGATTGCAGATCTCTCAGTTTATCCAATATTATCACAATAACAAAGAGCCTTTATTGTTGATACCTATTTTGAAAAAAAAAAAAAATAAAAAAACAAGGTAAATGCTTATTATTGTAGGATATATGAAAATCGTATTTTATAATTACACAGTGACAAGTTAAACATGCTAGATTAGAGACCTAATATTTCGAGTATACTGTATATAGGTTTATAAAAACTTTTTCTTTTTTCCAGGGATAATATACATAAATGGCAACAAAAACTTAATTAAATTCTGTCACATTTTTGGATTGCGGTTGAAACAAGAGAAAATGAAATCCGTCAAACTTCAAACAATGATGCATGCATTTTACTGGTTTTTTCCCTTGGTTAATTAGTGATGCTGTGTCAACTACTGGATTATTTAGAGTCGTTGAAATTGGCGATAGCAACATGATATTTGGCGAGGCGAAGCCCAGAATTCGCCATGGAGTACCTCACATTCGCCTTATGGTTTGGGAAAATCTTCGGACAAAAACTCAACTAAGTAATCAGCCCAAACAGGAATCGAACCCACACCCGAGCACAACTCCAGATCAGCAGGTAAATGTGCTGCCGCTTGAACTATGCCAGTGATGCATTTCGCTGTTAAATACTTCAGTTTTGCATAAATATAATGTATAAAAAATAGCCAAAACAAATTATATTGAGAGCAGTTTCTTGCAGACATTAAATAAGATATACAGTTAACACGAAATATAATACAGACTGTATCTGCTGTGTAGTGGACCCATATACAACAGTCCACTCTTTGATGTACCATTATAAACCAGTTTTTGATTCCTTGTGCTGGGTGTAATTACTGTAATTCATTTACAAGAGATGTAACGGAATACTACCACAGTCTAGTATATACAGTCACGAAGCTCAATACATAGTAAATATGCATCCATAGATAGTTGCTAACCACTAGGATCGCTAATATCACCTCATTACAGACAATGTGATGTGAAATAGTACCGGCACAGTCTATTGTTCCTAGCACTCTCACAACTCAAGCTTCGTGAGTGTATATACTAGACTGTGATACTACAGTGGATTTGTACTCTGGTTTGAATATATGACGACAATTTTAGTCTGTCCAATAGTGTTTCAGTTCCGGATGCATGCATAACTTGCACTCAGGGTTTATCTGCCTAGGCTTGAAACTAGATTGGAGATCAGTTGAAGACTTGATCTGTAACAGGGAACTGACCTCTTCAAGGCCAGAGTACCGGTACAACATAGACACCAGCCAAGTAAACCTTGGATCAATATGACAGACTGATTTTCGAATTGGGAAATAACTAAGTGAAGGAGAATCTTTTGGCTTGTATATGATTTAAGTTTAACCTGTTCTGAATTCTAAATGTAATGGTCGTACATATCCTTTTACTTTGTGTTAGAGATTGGGTTTTCGGTTAATCATATTGAGCTGGCTAAACAGTTTTAAGCTATAGCGGTTTCAGAATAAGAAGGCATATGGCCTAAGCCAATTGAGTGCTAGCAGCAGTACGACATTGTCACACAGTGCATGGTGCATGAGATGTGGAAGATGGAGGCAACAGATAATATTAGGAGCTCCAGACATAGCAATTCCACGAATAAATAACACAAGATTCTGATTATTACCACCATTTATTATCTCAGAAGTATTCTTCTTCATTTCATTTTTCTGAGCATTCTTCTCTAAGGACATAAAATATCAGTCACTGCTCGCTGCAGCGAGTGGGTGGGTTGAGACGTGTGCCTTCTTTGTGTATAATCTTTAAATATAATTACTCTTACTGAAGTAGTTTTCATTCCAATTTTTATTACTTCTTTGCTTCACAGATCAGTAGATCTTGGAGTCACTGACTTTCGAAATAAAGTGACATATGTACAAATTTACTTTGCTAATGTCAGACAAACTATATCTTAATTAAAGAAAAGAATGTTACATAATGGGTGATATGCATAAAGTTGTAGCATTACCTTTTGCTTTGACTGTAGAAGATAATTGATGTAGAAGTATATACTTCGTTTTGTATGCATAAACCTAATACTACTACTACGAAGTATGTACTATGCGGCAGTAGTATAACCTATTAAGAGTATTCGATTATATCGATTATTGACAGTACTTCGGGTTTATTGGCGAAGATTCGTTAGTTTTCGACTTCCATGAATTTATGTTAATTTCTTGGTGGGGGAAATTGTCTCCTTAAAATGTAGTTAGTTTAGCATGAAAATGGACAATTACGACGAAGTAGAAAATGTAAAGAGAGAGACAGAGAACAATTGCTGTTTGTTAATCTACACTAGTGAAAAGTGAAAATCATACCTGTGGTTATTCTCAGCTTTTTTCTTGCTTTATATGTTCTATAATGGCACTGCTAAGACATATGGTACTACTAATATATTTCAACTATTGTACGATGAAGTACTACACAGTTCTGAAAATCGTCCAGTTATTTTCCAGGAGAGGTAAATACAGATATACCACCTATTTTAATGATGTCTTTGCCCTGTCCGAGAATACGAGATAATGTATGCATTTCTAAATCACACGCCTCTGCAGTCAGATTCTTTGTTTGTGAAAAACTGACATGCACTGAATCATAAGCTAGTCCTTTAGAAAAATTATATACAGAAAACACAATACTCCTCGCCTGTGAGTGTAGGACTATCATTTTGCGTGTAACAGATGAAACACCAGAGCCACTTGCACTCCCTTCAAGAGACATTGTTATGGTAAGTTACACATCACACAAGAGAAAACAGTCCACGTCTGAATTTGAAAATAAACAGAATCTATCTTCGTTTACAGAGAGGGACTTCAGAGCAAAATATGTTTTATGTTGTACATTGGCTATCTCTGTTTAGTCTTAAAGCGATAACATGCCAGCCAGTTGACATACAATTGCCATTCTTGTAGGGTTGATTTCAGAATTCGTAGCTCTACCAAATGTCACAGCTTAAAATTCATTCCTAGCCATAAATATTGTGCGTGCAAGAAAGAAACTAATACACGATGCTTCAGCGAGACTTCTCGACGATTTAACTAGGCAACACCACTTCACTGTTACTGGCTAGCCGACATAGACCAGCCTGAACTAGAAGCTAATATGCCTTATATGCCTTCTTATTCTGAAAGTGTTTTAACTGAAACTTGTGTGATTCTTACCGAACATTGTAACTTAGCAATCATTTTAATTAATATTGTCTTTAGTTCTCAGCATTGTGAACTTTCAGAGAATTAATCGTTTGAGAATTGTGATACTGTATTTTTCCATTGTGTGTTTTGAGTTAATGATGATTATGATTGTAATATAATGACTGGTCACTATTTTAATACAGTAAGACAGCTACTATATTCTATATGTGTACTGATTCACATTTTCATCATTTAATCACATGAATATTTTTTAATACATTTTATTTTAATTTAACATTTGATTGTGTTCTAATTGGGCCTCTTGGCAGTCCAGAAGCTTCCTTTATTGATTGCAATTGATTCTGTTGTAGTTATTCTTAGTTGCGTACACCACGAGATCAAGGACAGGATGAATAGTGCTGGTGCAGTGACAAAGTGATTGATGATAATAAACTATATGAATGATTGTTGATTGTGACTAGGAATACTAGTAATGATGTAAGTACATGTGTTTGTTAATATTTCAAATTTCTCAGCAGACCTATTTCAATAAAATTGGTTAGCTATTACCTATGATTGACTTTTATACTTTTTTCATGGAACATATGCAACAAATATCACTTTGAGACACTTGTATGCATTGATCTGGAAGCTTCGGAACATATGCAACAAAAAATATCACATTTGAGATACTTGCATTGGTTTGGAAGCTTCTGCTTGATCTGTCTGCAACTTTTCTCCTCCTTCCACTTCCATGGTACAATACACAATTCTGTTTGGAGCCAAAGACTTCAAACCCTTCACTTCCATCACTACTACCTAAAAGAGAAAAAAAAAACAATTTCATTTATTAGCAAATAAAATTAGTCTATGTATTAAGTAAAGACATAACAGTTTTATTATTCAATGTTCTTTCTACTCATTTCCAGTTGGAAGAAATAATAGCGTCGTAGTAGTGTTGCTTCCTAAATGTTTTTACAAAATCTTGTTTCATAATAATAAAATTTCAATAGATTGGACCCCTTCGTGAAGAAATTAGATTTCTTACAATGAAAGCAGTATGATATTTGTGAGTTCATGCACTGTGTCACAGAATGAAAATATTTTAAGTGCCAATTTTTAGCAGAGACTAAACTTACTTTCCATTAAATTTTGGTCCTTCAATAAAACTATACTGAACACTTCAAATGCTTGAGCATTTATCTCTACTAATTTTATTGTCTATGGAGAAAGTAGATAGAAGTCCTTCTGCACACTGATAAATAAATCTATTGCACATACAACACCCTGAGAAGAAAGGGATGAGATGACTGAAACATGATGTGTGGTCTTGCAGCCCACATACATCAGAGGCAAGTCCGTGACTGTCGCCAGTTTAACTGATCATCAATGAGAGCAAATCTTGCCAACTGATCATCCCTGATGGCTACTGTGAAATGTTTGCCCGAATTAGTAACATAAATCCATGGTCGTGAGTGTTGCATAGAGAAGTTGAGCATTTGACTTGCTGTCTTCCATATGATACCACATAAGTTCTTAAGCCATTTACACCCATATTATTTTATAAAATGAAGTAGTGTACAGTGAGAGGGAAGATGAAATGGGGCGTATTGGTGGAATAGAATTTGTAAAGTTGAGGGAAACAGAAGACTGAGAAGAACTCTTATCTGTCGATCTTACAAATTATCCCAGTAATCAATTTTGCGAATCCAGCTTGATAAAAGCCATTTTTGCATGTATCAAGCACCTTAATTCTTATCTAAAATTGTTAAAATGGAATGGTTTCAGCTAGAGAGAAAGCACGAAATATTTTTAATATAGTTAAAATGTCTGTATCTCAGTTAACATACTCCAATTGTGGTGATGAAGATTATATAGAGTGAAAGTAATATAACTGCAGATTTTAAAAGCTTACTCCTTGGATAGACTGCAACGAAAATTCTAATACCATATTAATTCAAATGAATATCTTTCTCACAAAAAAAATTCCCTAAATGTTACCATATGGTTCTGACTTACTATTATCATTAGAGGAACTGATAAGGCATGATTTATCGCTCTCTAGTTTTTAAATAAAATGGATGGTTTTCTTGCAAATTATATAAAAAGATTTAGACGCGTCATTATTTCCTGCCATTAGAAAGCCTGGCAAACCTACTGGGTGACTAAGGGATGGAACTCTGTTGTTCAGACTGAGTGTGTGTATGTTTTCATGTCAGCTGGCGATGCACTGTTGCCAAACTACACAGACTTTCAGCATAATTTTATAATTGACAACAGACTTAATTGCAAAATGCATAATTTTTCATTTATCTTAATGTATTCTATTGCCCCCTTCAACCTGTACAGTTAAGAAATTAGTCACATTTATTCTCTACGAATTGGATAAATTATTCGACTGAGAATTATGATTAGATAAATATGTGATTTATAAAATTATGGTATATAGTTATCAATTTATCAAATTACATTTTATCTTCCGAACGCACAGCAGCCGGAAGACTTGTAATGCTTGACAGTGGAACTGGTGATACCAAGACGGTATTTGGCACGACGAGTCCAAGAATAAGCTGTGGGATTACCTGACATTCGCCTTAAAATTGTGGAAAATATAGGAAAAACCCAATCAAGAAATCAGCCCAAACATGATTCGAACTCATAACTCAACACAGCATCAGATCTCAAATCAAACTCCCTATTGCCTATGCCACGACAGTGGTTATCACAATACATAACTTTTACAAGCGTTAATGTAATTGAGAATAGATGTCGTGAAACTATCTTTAAACTATTACTGAATTTTTTTATTTTACACTGACTTACAAAATAGCTTGCTTTAACTTTCTTTCCGCGTATATGAATATTTCAATGATAAAATTAGATATTCTAAGAAAAAATCAACTAACATCAGCTGCCAATTCAAATACAATCTCTGCTTGTCTGAGCATTTGAAATTTATCTCAATGCTCTGTTAGAAATTTTCCTGAAAAAACGTGAAAAAACTGAACAATATAAATGGGTTCTGGCGTAAATTTTGGAAAATGTATGACAAAAAGAGTACACTCGAAGATTATTGAGAAAACTACTAAATGAAAAGTTTGGAATTTTACTATCAAATTTGGATATAATGAGCTAAATACTATGAAATGTCAACAAAAATTTTAACCCTGAGAAAGGTGAGTGATGCAAATGTCTCGAGAGGATCATCCACATGGAGGGGGGAGGGGGTTTGGAAGGTAAACTCCTCGAAAATATGTAAGAACATCAAAAGTTTCCAAACGAAAGTACACACAAACAATACGATATAATAATGACTATTCCTGAACTCAAGTGGCCACACAATGAAATAATTTCACGTCCTTTTAAACAGTAGTTCTCAGTAGATGTAGATTCATTTTCTGGGCTGAGAGGCCGTGGTCTATTAGTTGGTTTTATACCAGACGTTTCGTCTGCAACTGCGGCAGACATCTTCAGTGGAGTGGTATCCGAGGTCGCAAGACTCTTCTCGGCGTACCTGAGGCAACTGATCCTGTGTCTGGTTGTGCGGGCGTATTTATAGTGCGGCTCGCGGGCCGAGGCCTGTTGTCGCTGCGGTCCGCGCCGCTTTGTTCGCTGCTCCCATTCTGGGTTCCGTCCTTTTGTTGTAGTGGCTTCTTATCTGTTCTGTTTAGGACCGGGTACCAACACTTGTTTAGCTTTACGCCTTCTTCCTTGCGATTAAAGTTGTTATGTTTATGTATTTCGATCGCTTCTCTATGTAGACGGGGGAAGAAGTGCGTCGTCGTGCTCAAAATGTCCGTGTCCTTGAATCTTATGTTGTGATCGCCCTCTTGATAGGCATGTGCTGCCACTGCCGATTTGTCGATCTGTCCTAGGCGGCAATTCCTATTATGTTCTGTCAGTCTCGTCCTGACGCTCCGCTGTGTAGTACCGATGTAGACCTTCCCGCACGAACACGGAATCCTGTAAACTCCGGCGGACAGCAGCTTATCTCGTTTGTCCTTGGATGACCTCAGCATGTTCCGGATTTGCTTGGTCGGCAGGAAGGTCGTTTCCACTTCATGACGCTTCAGCACCCTGCTGATACGGTCCGTCACATTCCTTAAGTAGGGTAGGAAGACCGTGCCCTTCTTAGTCGCTCGTTCCTGTGACCGCATCGATGGTGTTACTCTGGGGCGCATGGCTCTCTTTATCTCCGGCCTTGAGTAGCCATTGGCCATGAGTGCTGTCGATACATGGCTCAGCTCCCGTTGGATGTGTCGTGGCTCGGCTACCCGCCTGGCCCTGTTGATCAGGGTTTTCATCATGGCCCGTTTCTGGCCGGGATGATGATTCGAGGTCTTATGCAGATATCTGTCTGTGTGGGTCGGCTTCCTGTAGACGTCATGACCTAGGGTGCCATCTGTCCTCCTTTGTACCATAACGTCCAGGAAGGGTAACCTGCCGTACTTTTCCGTTTCCATAGTAAATTGTACTTGCGTATGGAAGCTATTCAACTGACTCAGGAAATCCATCAATGATCGTTCACCATGGGGCCAGATTACGAACGTATCATCGACGTATCTAAACCAGCATGAAGGCTTAAGTGTCGCGGCTTCGAGGATCGACTCTTCAAGAAACTCCATATAAAAGTTGGCTATCATCGGACTTAGCGGGCTCCCCATCGCTACACCATCCAGCTGTTCATAGAATTCATAATTCCATTGGAAATAAGTTGTGGTCAGAACCTGGTGAAACAGGTCCACTACATCTTGCGGGTAGAACTTGTGTAGCAGCTCCAGTGTGTCCTTGACCGGTACTTGAGTAAACAATGACACCACGTCAAAGCTTACAAGTAAATCTTCAGGCCGCGTTCTCAACATCTTGATTTTTTCTATGAAGTGGGTCGAGTCTCTGATGTAAGAACTCTTCTTTCCTACGTGTTGTTTCAATTGGTTGCTGAGGTATTTTGCCAGCTCATAGGTAGGAGAGCTGATAGCATTGACGATCGGTCTGAGTGGAACCTCCTTTTTATGTATTTTTGGTAGGCTGTATAGTCTAGGTGGTAATGCCTCCGATTTCTTAATGGAGCGTTGTACGGCCGCTGGAATTGACGAGGTATTTATCAGCTGGTTAGTTTTCTTCAGGATTGCTGCCGTCGGATCCCGTGTCAGCTTCTTATATGTGTTGGGGTCCAGGAGGTCACCAATTTTTCGTTCGTAATCTTTGGTGTTTAAGATTACTGTCGCGTTCCCTTTGTCTGCTGCCAGGATTAGAATGTCTTCTTTCTCGTTAAGGGATTTAATCGCCCTTGACTCATCTCTGGTTAAATTGCTCTTCGAAGGCTGCGCACGTTGCAGAATTCGAGCTGTCTCTCTTCGTTAAGGGATTTAATCGCCCTTGACTCATCTCTGGTTAAATTGCTCTTCGAAGGCTGCGCACGTTGCAGAATTCGAGCTGTCTCTCTTCGAATTTCTTCAGCCTTATCCATGCTCACTCCTCTTATCCCAGATTCCACGTTGGCAATGATGTCTTCGAACGGTAACACACGTGGTGTTACTGCGAAGTTCCCGCCCTTGGCCAGTACCGCCATTTCTTCTGGTGTTAGTATCGTGTCGGATAGATTCACTACTGTCCGAGCGGGGTCCAAGGTCACGGGGGCCTTGGTTGTCACGCTGTTCTCATATTTCTTCTTAAGACGATCGGTGATGTGTAGTGATGTGGATGTCATGGTGGCATGTGTCATCCTATCTACATCTGTCCAATCTTCTGTAGTCAGGATGTAGCTCAGCTGTAGGTGTAGTGAATATAAATTGGAAACGGAAAAGGACGGCAGGTTACCCTTCCTGGACGTTATGGTACAAAGGAGGACAGATGGCACCCTAGGTCATGACGTCTACAGGAAGCCGACCCACACAGACAGATATCTGCATAAGACCTCGAATCATCATCCCGGCCAGAAACGGGCCATGATGAAAACCCTGATCAACAGGGCCAGGCGGGTAGCCGAGCCACGACACATCCAACGGGAGCTGAGCCATGTATCGACAGCACTCATGGCCAATGGCTACTCAAGGCCGGAGATAAAGAGAGCCATGCGCCCCAGAGTAACACCATCGATGCGGTCACAGGAACGAGCGACTAAGAAGGGCACGGTCTTCCTACCCTACTTAAGGAATGTGACGGACCGTATCAGCAGGGTGCTGAAGCGTCATGAAGTGGAAACGACCTTCCTGCCGACCAAGCAAATCCGGAACATGCTGAGGTCATCCAAGGACAAACGAGATAAGCTGCTGTCCGCCGGAGTTTACAGGATTCCGTGTTCGTGCGGGAAGGTCTACATCGGTACTACACAGCGGAGCGTCAGGACGAGACTGACAGAACATAATAGGAATTGCCGCCTAGGACAGATCGACAAATCGGCAGTGGCAGCACATGCCTATCAAGAGGGCGATCACAACATAAGATTCAAGGACACGGACATTTTGAGCACGACGACGCACTTCTTCCCCCGTCTACATAGAGAAGCGATCGAAATACATAAACATAACAACTTTAATCGCAAGGAAGAAGGCGTAAAGCTAAACAAGTGTTGGTACCCGGTCCTAAACAGAACAGATAAGCCACTACAACAAAAGGACGGAACCCAGAATGGGAGCAGCGAACAAAGCGGCGCGGACCGCAGCGACAACAGGCCTCGGCCCGCGAGCCGCACTATAAATACGCCCGCACAACCAGACACAGGATCAGTTGCCTCAGGTACGCCGAGAAGAGTCTTGCGACCTCGGATACCACTCCACTGAAGATGTCTGCCGCAGTTGCAGACGAAACGTCTGGTATAAAACCAACTAATAGACCACGGCCTCTCAGCCCGGAAAATGAATCTACATCTATAGACTCCGGCCGTGAAAGCCTACACTGCAAGTAGTTCTCAGTCTTTCCACCACAGCCTCACACACACTACGGAACTATCTTCATCCTTCTCCATCACACTCCATTCCTCGATAATTTTTTTAATTTTCTCAAGTACTTTATAAGGATGTTGTTCTTGTTGCTCAGTCAGTGTTTTTAGTTTCCAAATATATTGTAACTTTTATTTCAAAACAATAATGTAACTTTATTGTTTCAACAATAATCAGTTTCTATAATTTACTTTAAATGCTCCCGTCAACAATGGGATTTCCACTCCACACAGCAACTCAGTATTTGTTATTGCACGCCACAGACGACAATGACAATTCACTTGGATTATTGAAAACAATAATGTACTGCTAATCTCAACTAACGTTCACAAAGCACTATTTAAAAAACAAAACTGTCAGTTCTCAGTTCACAATCTATCGAACCCAAGTCTTCCAGAGACAGTCCACTGAACTTCGAACTCAGGTCCCCCAACTGCAATCCACTGCACAACGAACCAAAGACTCCGGATTCGCCGCACTCTCCAGGACACTCCCCCAGTTGCGGACACACACAAGTCGAACTCCGGTCTCGAAGCTGGCTTCACTGCTACACAAGACTGACTGGCTAGCAACTACTCAGCTCACTTGCGTCTCGTATTTATAACTAAACCATAGTTTCGGGAAAGTACGATGCTGGAAAGTTCTGCAGATGGCGAGAAGATGGCGCCTCTCGAATTCTCTGGATTACTCCCCTCAGTCGCAGGCGCATTACTTCCCCCTCTCTGCCGCGGTCGCCGTCTCTCCTCTCTTCTCTACGCCCCGCGCTGCCCCCCAGTGCTCCGTGGAGCTTGTCCCGTCTCCCGAGCGCCCTGCCCTCTTGCGGGACGCGTGATCGAATCTCGCCGTGGCTGTCACATTAGTTTCAACATTCAATAAATCAATTCATCTCCGAGTAAACTTCGTCACTGTACTTTGTATATTGTTTGTGATTGTGTGTTGTATTGTTCAGGATGTTATAAACAATTTTTGGTGATTTTATCTGTATTTCATCTTTCATTTCTACTGAACGACACTTTAGAGCAGCAGTACAACACTAAAAAAAAACTGCCAAAACATCAGCTTTGTTTACTAGACTTGTTTTCAAAATGATCGAAGTCAGGAATCAGTTGTGAGCCTGAAGGTATGCAGCAAGAAATAAGTAGCAGTGGAACCAGTCAGTATATATTGACGTAATAAGTTTTTGTTCTTAAGTCATTTCAAGAATATAAATTATCAAGGATACTATCTCTATATAGGATGACAGGACAAACTTCAAGTGCCTTTATTTATATAACTATGTGCCTGTAATGTCCAAAACATTTTCCCAACCTAGAATCTGGCTTTGTATTTGAAAAGACCATGGTTTCTCAGGTATTTTGTACACTACATGCCTGGATCAATCTCTAGTACGAGTATTATAGGAATGGCATGTGTTTAAATGCGTTTCAACATGAAATTTTTTGTATGTTGTAATATTACAAGGGCAATAAATGTGTAACCCTTGTAAAAGTTTACATATAAAGTGTAAAGTTTTAAACGTCTTTATTTCGTGATCATTCTGTATACAGGTTTTGTTGCCCTCTCCTTGTCATTTTTCACTTATCGCGAGTTACTCAACAATTAAACAAATAATTTTCTGTGAGATTAGTTACATGTAGGAAGCATGTATCACATTTTTTAAACACAAGTATTAATTGAAATATATGCACAGGTCTCACCTTGTAATAAAACATTAATTAGGTCAGTAATTATTATGCTTGTCCTACTTCAGAGCATGCACCCATTACTATCCTCAACAAAATTAAAATGTTCCAACAAACTCGATTCATTAATGGTCTTCCAAGAGCCACTCAAACTAATTAATCCACAGAGTTAATAATCTGGACAGTTGAAGACTTCATTTCTAATTAAGCATATCATATGTATGTTATGTATGTAAATTTTTACAATAGCAACACCTTATTAATATCCAGCCTCGGTAATTACAACCAAACTTTAGATAAGCACAAGAGATTAAGAGTATGCTCCATGTTTTAGCATGCTATGTCAATGTCCATGAAGTGCACCAAAACGAAGAATAACTGACGTGGTGACTCGTCATTGTGGACATAACTGTAGACTGACTTTTAACAAAATAAACGAAGTTTAGGTTCATCACTAATTATTGTCATTATTGCAAAATTTTAGGGAGTATGAGGGTGGTGTTGGCCTATCGGTCATAAATTTTATTACCCTGTTGACTAGGCAGATTCTCAATGCTTCACACCCATATACTGTCGTAGCTAGACAGAGCACAAGTGTAATAATTTCCTGGTAAAAAAATTGCTTAAAATGTAGCATTGACATTAAGTGATGAAGTAAAAGTTATCGAGTTTAAGGAAAATTAGAAACGAAGTGTATGTGAAATAATGTTGAAGTTCAGTTATGGAAAACTCAGGTGTGGCACTTCCATTGAACTGGCAAAGAAATTATATAAACCAGAATTCAAGACTTCTAATGGATGGTTCCTAGTTCAAGTAATTAATAATGTGTAGTGATATACAATACAGTATTATAATTCGGAAAAAGTATTAGTGTCTTTCACATATTAAATTTTATATTACCTTATTAACATGTTTCGGCCTGCTATTGGCCATCTTCAGAACTCTGCACCTAATAGCAGAGTTGTGTAATCTAGATGTACAATATTATAGTATAGTGTCAGATATTAAATTCAGTAATTGATTCAGTCACGGTAATAATATGGGCTAATACATTAAATAATGTGAACTGCTCTGCACATGTTTGCTTTCACATAACCACATGAAATTATTAGTACTAAAAAAATTATTTCTCTATATCGCAAAGTTAAATAATGCATTGAAAAATTAAATAAACAGCAAGTGATCAGGATTAACGGTTTCAGCAGCTGGGTACCTGGTTCTAATGAGTGCAATAATTTTAAATTAACATGGAAACATGATTTAATGCTCTGTCTGCCAACGTACATCACTCTGGCTCCCCTAATATTGAGTAATTACGTAACATAATGCTGGCTTTCTCAAATGACTCTTCTGTGGAGACATAGTTACATCAATAAAATATTAAATTATGATTTAGTGAGTAATGGCTAATGAACAGCTAATTGAAGGGGTGAGAATGATATAGTCCTAAGCCATACAGACAAAATTTTACACGAGAGCATATTAAAGGTTGAGTATCCAATGCTATTAGGTGCAGTATCATAATTTTTTGGTGTATACTTACATCATTCGTTGAGCAATTTTTACAAAATTTTAATAGTAGCTTCCCCACATGTGTAAGAAATGAATCGAAAAAAAAAAAAAAAATTTTTGTTAAAAGTGTGGCTTTGGACTATCTCACTCTCACCCCTCAATTATTGCATTTATTTTTACACTCCCATCAAAAGAAAATGATTGTTGAACAAATTGAGGCGAGATAACAAAATAAATAGTGAGAAAAAGGAAGTCTTGACAAAACTGTGGTTACCACCAGAAATCTTTACTTATCCATCATCAAGTAAATATAATTTAAAATTTCAACAGAAATTGGTTGATTGAATGGAAGTGGTTAAGCTATTCAAAGAAAGCTGACGGGCATTTTAAAAGTTTTGTGTCTTGTTTGTGAACACAGTGTTGGTAAAAGAAGCCACCAAATAATGGGGCAGCTGAGTTCTGAAAATTTTAGTAACTGGAAGAAAGCAAACGAATGTTTGAGTGAGCACCAGCGACGTTCTTATCACTGAGAAAAAAATATATTAAGACTGCCCCTATTATAACGAACATTGGTACAAAACAACAAGATCCAATTGATTTGCAACTAAGTCAAAAAGGGAAAGAAAAACATAAATTTTCGAAAACAGAAATAAGTTAATGCCAATTAGCGAGAATGTGCTCTTTTGCAGGAGAGAGAATTTAAGTTTAAAGAGTCATAGAAATAATGAAAGTGTTAGAAAAGATGCAGACTGGACTGTGGAAAATTTCAGAGAGCTTTTAAAGTACTGGGTGAAGTAAGACAATATTGTCTACAAGTCATTATCTAATAATAAAAGTAATGCATTGTACACTAGTTCGAAAGTACAAAACGAAATTATTGAAATAAGCAAAAGTTTTATTCTTGACAGACTGGTGACAAAGATAGCTTACTCGTCGTACATTTCTGTGCTCCTCGACAAAACTATTGACATTCTTGTTATATAGAAAACATCACTTTGTGTTCATTGTATTCATTCTAAGATATCAAAAGTGTGTGTTTTTTTTTTTTTTTTGCAGCTTGTATAATTTGAAGGTGTTACAAGCAAAGGAATTGCAGTTGCAATTATTGATAAACTCAAAGCTCTTGGACTAGATCACAGCACATTGTACAGTCAAGGATACAATATAGCAGCTATACTGAGCAACAAATTTTATGGTGTACACACTCATGTTCTGTCATTGTTTCCATAAGCAGTATATGATCGTTGTTCTGCATATTCCTTAAACCTAACTGTATCTAATTCTTACGAAGTTCTATCACTTAGAAATTGTTTGGATGCAACTGAAAAATTGTACGACTTTTCATACCCCAAAAAGACAGTAACTTACCAGTATGTAACTTGAACAATGTTTAGAAGAAGCAGAAATTAATTCTAGCCACCGAAAATTAAAGAGCTTCGTGCTACTAGGTGGATTGAAAGATATAATTATGTTGTAGTATTTCTTGAGTTATGTGACTGGTATAATTTTGGCTTTAGACAATATTTCTGAATAATCAGGTAAAGATTCTGCAAATGCTGCACACCAGTTAAATTTTACAGTAAAAATTGCAGATTTTGTTATTACTCTATAGGTTATAAATCAAATATTTTTATAGTAACATTTTATGTAAGCTACTGCAACAAAGAAATATTGATTTCCAAAAGGCAGGTGATCTCCCGGATGGAGTGCTGGAGATAAGAATCGGGGAAACGGTATATTTTTAAGCACTTAAAAATAAAAGCTGAAAATTTTGAATTTACAATGAACAACAAACCAAGAACTGTTAACAAACAAATATTGAGATGCAGTGTGGACCCTGATATAGAGCATTCAGAGTTTAGGAAATGCAATGTGGTATATAGGTGTCTTCTTGGCGGACATCACCCTTCTTTGTAATATAACTAAAGTTACTTACATACGTGTTTTCTAAAGTATATAAAAAAAACAGAAGTAAATCTAAATCAGAATCACTCATTAAGAATCCATAGCAGGCTACTTCTGGGGTCTAAGAATTTTTTGGCTTCGTGATTTTCTTTAGTGGGAAATGATTTGGCCTGATGTAGCAAGTGACGTATATAATATGCTGCCAATTTTTAGCAAAAAAAAAAAAAAAATTGAAATTTTTATTAATAAAAATTACCTCACATCCTAATGATTATGTCTGCAAAGTTTTACGACCATGCAGCAATCCAAACAGCTGTTCCAGTGGCAAGCTACTTTAGACTATTGTGGAAGAGTACAGTGGAACTGAGACTTTGTAGCCATTTTTCTCCATATTTATTTTTCTCACACTTTCCTTGGTTAAAAATGGAGTTTATCTCCAGTGCCTAAACCTACAGATTTGAAATTTTTAACTGTCATTTTTTCAATCTATTGTGCATGTCCGGGTATATCTGTTTTGAGGTATGAAGCATAAAGATCAATTTATGATTTTTTTTTTTTTTATAATTTGATTTTAATTTGATTACTCTCGAAAATTAAAACTTAAAAAATAATAATAGAAAAGAAATATTTCAAGTAAACCAGACAGTTCTTCAAAATACTGATATGTATAGGCATACACTGAGTCTTAACTACGTTTTGGCTCTAAGAACATCACTCTCTTTTAGAATGGGTCTTAAAAACAAATTTTAGTCTATCATTATATTTTTCTAATTAATATTTTTGAATATATTTTTAATTGCAGAAAATGCCCTTTATCATTACATAAACATGTGGTACAGATATGAGTTTCATACCTGCAGTGGTTCTGAGATTCAAATTTCGTCAGAATTGGTAAGGAGACCATTCTTCTGTAACCCCTATTAGGGACGGCTATATTGTATGTACATATGGTAAATTCTCTCTTAATAGCACCTCTAAAGCCAGTTCTCTAAATATTAGTAGTTATGATATTTGAATTATAAGTTAGGCCTATTTTTGTTAATTTGATGCAGTAGCTTGATTCACTCACCTCAAGTTGAAAAGTCAGAACAACGTCCAATTTGGTGAGCTGTGTGTCACTGTCTGCGGAATCCCCTTCCAGCTTGGCCAGCGAGCCTTGGGATCTGTCATTATATAAAGCGATTAATTGAAGCAGTGCTATGGTCTCAGACTAGACTGTGGCCAGGTTGAGCGTCGTGGAGCATCACGCACTTCACACTTATGCACTTATCACATGAATATGTATCTCCTTTTTGGACAACACGTGGAAATAAAACTAAGCTTTTCCCTATGATGCAAAACATATAATTTCCAACTTGCAAACTAGGTAAATGGAAATTAAAGATTTGAATTCTTAACAAGAAAAATCTTAAATGAATTGAACAGCCAATAAAGAAAATTAATTAAAATGAAGCTGGAGAATTCATATGCAACTTCTGTTTAATAAGGTAATTCAAGTTCATTCAACTCCAAAAGATCATTACAGATGCAAAAGTAACAAATACTGTACTGTAAAATAACTAAGGAATTGCCACAGTGACTTATGCTAAAAGTCTGAATGCAGAAAAATAAAGAAAGCAATTGTAAGAAGCTGCAGTGATTTGCAGTAGAAATTAATGGATAAAAACGCAACAAATAAAGAAATGTTGCCAAAGCGCTACCTGCCTTAAGACAGAGCTTCTCCTTCGACTATGGACAGCAAAAGAGAGAGTATCACTGTATTAGTCGACAACCAACCAAGACAACCAAACATGTTGCTAGTCATCCAATGCTTTGCAACATTTCTCATATAAGTGCAATTTCACTAAAATTACTTATAATACACATCAACTTTAGCTCCACTATTCCAGTAAATATACTGACATCAATTTGGAAATGTCCAATTTTTACTGTCAGTAGGTCTATAAACATCCATAATCTGACCATTTCGTTCAAGTATTGACAATGCAATGAGCAATTGCCAAATTACAGTAATATTATTTGCGAAGGCAATTTTGTTGAATACAGAACTATTTAGCCGACGTCGAATATCTCCAAATGATGAAATGAAAATAGCTGATGGCCACATACAATCGTGCTCCATACTATTAAACATAATCAGTTTATCTAAAACAGAAACAAATCTATAACAAACTTAGCAAACAGAATATATCAGGCAGTCAATACAAAATAAAATACAGCATTCTCGGGTACACTTCAATGCAAATGCATAGCAATTACCATTGCATTTTCATAAAATAAACTAAAAATTTGAGGGATGGATAGAATGCAATGCCGCACATAAGTATTTGCAAAATACACATTCACATGCTCTCTTTCTCTCTCACACACACATCCGGAGCCTGGAATGAAGTAGAGGTTAACAGCACACCCAACAATCATTGTAACATTACTGAAAGCTCATTTATAAGATGACTTACTATTAAACATGCCATGGAAGAAATAATAATGGTAATTTCTGAAAATGAGGTTGTAACAATTTCGTAAGGTAGAGTCACTATATTTTGTTGTTTCAGTGCCATACATGGCTAATCAGTGTGTTGTTAGTTTTCACTTTTACATACAGACACCGGAAACTTACTGTCAACAGATTTCACAGAGCAAATGAAGTAGTACGACATAAGTAATAGATGGATATAATTGTTAGCAATAAGAAAGATTGTCAATGTCTTGTATAATATTGTATAAAACAGGCTTTCTTTAGAAAATAGTAGTTAGTTTTTACTCTAAATTAATTTTATAGAATTTAATTACTATTTTTCTTCTGTAAGGAAATATGTCATTAACTAAAATGGTGTATGTTATTTTATGAAACTTTTAAAAGTTTTTTTCTTTTATTGAGGAGTAAGAACAAAAATTATAAATAGCACCCAAATTTTTAGCTTTTTATGAAATACATTAAAATCTTTTTCATTTGCTGAAGTATCCTTACATAATATTTTGTTACAATATGCAGGCCTACTTTACACTCCTGTACCCACATCTAAAGTGTTAATGTTAACTGAATAGTTTATTGCTGCATTACAGGATTAGAATCTTAGGTACACATACTTTCTGGAATAAAGTTTCTGAAAGTTTGTTGATATGTACAAGTCCTTCTCATGCCATCACCGTCACAGAAATGTAATTAAAAACGAAATTTGTACTTGATTAAAAGTGTATACCATATGTGATTAAACTACTGATATATTAAATGTATATTGATGTCCGTCTATATCAGCCATTTACGAAACTCAGTTTAAAAATGAGATGTACATTCTCTTTAATAGATTACATTTAAAATTTGAAGCCAAATAGAAACAAGAGTCAGTCCTATGTCAGATAATATTAAAATAAAAATGTTTTTCAGTTTTTATAGTAGTAATGACTTAATAAAAAAAACAGGAAAGAGAATTCACATTCTAGGTGCATCCAGAAAGTATGTATTGATCATGCATATTTTTTTACACATGTTGAGATATCAGACATGTGCATGCATAATTGTTTTCCCCTACTCAAGTACAAGCTGCAGACGCAATTTCGGAAGGATTTGTTTAATTTGGTCTCAACTGTAGGACGTGTCAATCATGTTAAAACTGGTACACTGACTGCAAAATGTGGTCAGTAATAATAAGTTTTTTGAACATGGGAATTATTTGTCCAGCAGTACTCTTTGGCAGATTTATGAAATTTATGGACAAAATACAATGAGTGATGGGAAAGGTAAGAAAATAGGTAAGGAAACTCAATGAAGGGAGACATTATTTTCACGATAAGGTAATCATTCAAGATCTCGATACACATAATGAACGAAAAAAAATCGTCAAAACAGAAGGTTCTCTAGTAAAAAGCTGAATGATAGCCACAAACAACAATAGTTGGTATCTGTTGTTTTGGAGTGAAAGCAAAGAAAACGCCATACCACAGTAGTACAATGGCTCCTTTAAAGCCAAGAATTTCAAATAGATATTGCCATCAGAAAAGTCATGTTACTGCTTTCTGAGACTGAAAGAGAGTTTTGCTAATGGAATTACAATCAATACAGATAGGTAATGCGAGGCTCTGGACGAAACTTCGTTGTGCAATACACAAAAAGAAATGCCACCTGCTCAGTGAGAGGGTCGTATTTCTGTATGATTGTTCACAATGTCATGACACAAGTCGCACACAGGAGCTGCTCTGATTCATCCATTAGGAACTGATAGAATCATTTTCCCTGCAGTCCGTAACTTGAAATAAGTGACTCCCATGTCTTCCTGGACCTGAAGAAATTTCTTCGTGAACAAGAGGTTCGGGAAAGATGATGAGATCAAGATGGCTGTTCATAATTGGCCTATGGAACAGGTGGAATACATATATAAGAATGGTACAGGAAAACTGGTGCTGTGGTATAACAAATACTTCAGTGTGGACTTGGTTATGTTGAGAAGTTAAGTAAGCTATGTAGATTTCATAGAAGTGAACGATAGTGTATTGAGCTATGAGTATTCTTTATATCCAAACAGCAAGTCATCTTCTGGATGTGATTTGTAGTATCGGTAATAGACAATTTTCAAATAAACTGAACTGAGTTTTGTTACACCCGTTAAAAATTAAACCTACAGCATTTGTGCAACAATGGTCCTGCTGTAGATTCGTGTATTACATTGTTTACCAACTAGAAATAATAATACTACACTTGAGTGAAAGTTTCATTTATGATTAATGGCACAAGAATTAACTTCTACATAATTTTTTGTCGTTTAATTCTATCTAGATTCCTTAGCAATATCTAAGCTGTACAAGACATTCTTTTAAACATTAGTGTTTTACTGTAATTCTCCTTAGTAAAATTAGAATTTACAAAACTTTAAATATGTTAGTATTAGTATTACATGCATCAGAAACAAGGGTTCTGTTTTAAAAGACTTAAGCTTATTTAAAACGAAAGTAAGGATTACCATATATGGACCTGTCGAAGTGAATAATGGAAGGAAAGTTGTGTATAATAACTAATTATATTACCGGTATCTGTTAAAGGAACAAGATTTATCATATTCATCAAAATTCTTCATTTGCAATGAGCCGGACAATAATTAGAAAGAGTGTAGGAACCAAGACCAGAAAAGAAAGTGTTTCTATCCAATCCACAGGGTAGTTGATCCAAAAGAAAACCAAGAACCAGATAGGAAGATAACGTGACAGAAAAAATGCCGAAATATAATTATTGGAGCACGTAATTGGAAGAAAGTTAGAATCTAGAACTGTAAGTCTCATTTACAACAATGTAGTATCAAATCTTGTGGTCTTCAACTAATGACTATGTTACAGAATATTGTGTGACATTCTTTTTTCTCAAAATTAGTTCATATGAAATACAGTACTTAAGGACTTAAAGGAATCTTTAATTTACTTGTACTAATGTTTTCTATAAATATACCCAGTAATTACAATAAAAATTTGCATCATTTTTATGTAACTAAATTCCATTATGTTAATGGAAGAATTTGTTTCAGTCTAAAACAATAAGCAATCTGTAAGAATGTTTCATTGTTAAAGTTAAAAGAAAGCTTTGACAGCAGCATATGAAGACATTTATCATGAGAATTTAAGCATATAAAAATGAGTTAAGTGTTAAAAATAGTGATAAATTCATCACTTCTTCAACACTGAAACAAATTTATGTATCTGACTTTACAAGTACTAGAACTGTATGGAGGAGGACATATAGAGAACTGTTTTCCGGACATAAGAAAATAAGGTATCACAATATAATTTCATCAATATGACAAATGCGAAAGTAATGTAATATACAGTAGGAATGTCTGTGTAAATTCAAGAGATTTAGTAAAATTTATATGTATCAAGAGTAAATACTGTAGTCTTGAGAAACGTCAAAGTTAGGGTATGAGAACAGGACCCCGTAATAACCCCTGACAGCAAAACAATTTTAATACAGAAGAAACTTTTGGATTTCCATGACTGAACAAATTAAGTTAAAAGAAAATGTCAGATTCTAAGGACTTTTCTAAATTCTACCGACACTTTATACATACACAGGACTTTATATTCATTAACGTGTCTACAAGTGTAAGACATATGCTTCAAGGTCGAATGAAAACATCACATAATTAATGTTTAAGCAAGATGAAATACTACGACTTGGTTGTAATTATTCAGCCCTTTCTTTGCCCATATAATAATAATAATAATAATAATAATAATAATAATAATAATAATAATAATAATAATAATAATAATCGTCACTGCTAACATCATTGCCATAATCATCACCTCACTATTGTCACCATTACCACTGTAAATCATTTTTTTTCCTTTTCAATTTTCCTGGTCACCATTATCATAAAAATTCTTTTTAAAATAATTACATAATTTATAATGGTCATCTTTCTTATTAATGCCAATAACATCATCATGGGTTATAGACTACCAGTATGTTTGTTTATGTTTCATGGAAGTAACTGAAAATTTCTTCCCATAACATAGCATAATGGGATATACTGAACAAATGATTTCTTCTGATTAATGTGAATCTTAATCTCCATAGTTATACTTTCCGTTCTGTACCCTGATTTCATCTATTTATTTTACAATTAAATCATAACTTTCAAGAGTAGGATAAGATATCTTGAATTCCATGTAGCTTTAGCAGTTCATACTACCTCCTACTCTTTCAAAACACTTCAAAATATTATTTTAGATTTCTTTAAAACATGACTCTTAGTGCAATGGCATCAAGACATACAGCAGACAAGACAAGGTGTCTTGATAATATGACATGAAAACTGTCCATAATTTATCACTCATTAATGCTCTGTGTGGGCATTTTGTCAATGGTGATCTAAAATATTTTCAACTGGAATTCAGTGTACAAACTTACACTGTGTGTGTGTTCTCAACAACATTAGAAGTTCTGTCGCAGACTCGAACATTTGGGTATCTATAGACGAATCGACAGATATGGAAGGGAGGTTTATTGGTAATGTTGTTGTAGGAGTGTTATTGCCTGACAAACATGCACAGACACACTTATTATGAAGATCTATTAATTATAAAAAATGTTTTCGAAGATGTACCCACAGTTATCTAGCAGTTAGAATCATCAACTCTAGAAATGTCAGATGTGCTCCTACTTATTGACATTGTATTTCAAAGTGTGTGTAAAGCAAGACAACCTCTGATATGTGCCAGATATACAAGAGAAATTTAGAGTTGTGTTGACGAACAACTGTGGATATTCAGCATTCTGTGAAATAAGAGGTGATTTGTTGCATAACAAAGAGACCTACTGTTCTATCGATTCTTGTGATATCTCATATTTTCATTTTGCACCAGTCACCTCTTGTGATGTGGAAAGAAGGTTTTCAGAATACAAAATGATTTTAAGTGACAGACGAAGAAAATTTTCTTTTGACACGTTAAAAAAAAAATTCTTGTTATTTATTGTAATAGAAGTAAGAAATACTGAAATGAAAATATCCCCATTTCGTTTATAAATTGAAGCCCTGTTTTTTCTACAGTGGTACACTGAGAATCTTGTGAACACAAAATAGATATACTGTACTGTAGATAAATTGACTTGATATAAACAAGTGACAAATAAAACCATTACACTGAAATACAATTTATAATAATTCATTTCAGCTGATTATAAATATAACAGCTTGCTACTTTGTCTTCCACGCATCTCTCTATCTACACCTACTGATGTAGCAGATGGCACTCTGTCAATAACTCTCCCCCTCCCACAACTCTCTGCGCTGTATACTGCTCTGAATCCACGAACAGTACATCCACTGCTTCAACTGCTGTTAACATTACTGCCATCGGCAATGAAGTCCGTGCTTTAGTTACAGCAATTCTTCTTTTACATCAAGCAAACATATTTGTTCGGAATATGTATTATATGTCTTTCTCGTGTTAAATTCTATCGTATCTAGTTAACATGTTTCGGCCTATTATGGGCCTTATTCAGAACTGGTTGTTGCTGGTCTTGGCGCCTTTTGTTTTGTTTCCTGTGGGAGTGTGTTTGTGTAGTGTAATGTGGAGTCAAAGTGTGTGTGTGTGTGTGTTCTGAAATTGAGTTGTGTGTTGAGTATTTCATTTGGATGTGTTTTTGTGTGTCTATAACAGGAGAAAGACATATAATACATATTCCGAAGTGATATAGTGTTAAAAGTTGTGTAATCAAGATGTATAAACATATTCGATTACACATTCACACACATTTTCTTGTTAAACTATGAGAATGATCTTTAAATAGATTTGTTATAGGAAGGTTAATTCGAATGAAATAAATTCTCATGTAATCTACTAAATTATCTTTTGAACAGTGTTTTCAAGAATCACTAAAACGAAATTGATGAACTCTATTCCTATGTCAACATTAACTATTTAAGTTAACATTTCTCAATACAGTTCTTGTAGATCATGAAATGTTGTAACGTACCATTCTGGAAGTTGTATGCTGTTTATTAAATAATCATCACCATCACAACCACCAACACCACCCCTCCATCACCATCATCACAACTACCAATCTT
Organism: Periplaneta americana; assembly: GCF_040183065.1. NCBI lineage: Eukaryota > Metazoa > Arthropoda > Insecta > Blattodea > Blattidae > Periplaneta > Periplaneta americana. The sequence goes on from NC_091126.1 coordinate 91,032,246, forward strand.
TCCTCCATTTACTACTGAGCTCGGTACCTGCCTGAAAGTCTAATATTTTCTGGTCTACATAGCACGGATTATAATAGTAAAAGTAAATTGAACAAGATATAAATTTGCCTTTTATTATAAATATTATGCCTAAAAATTCTTATAACTAAATACAAAAATGAAAGAGTGTACATTGTACAAAATTAGTATGCTGCATGTGACTCAGCTCAGGTGATGTAACAAGTTACCTAATTCTATATCATTAATACTTCGTAAAAAATAAAGGTAAAATAGAGCATATTACACTCTTATGAGCGAGTTTAGATACATTCAGAAATTTTATACCTACAAGGAGAGAAAAACTTATATTCATGATAAAGTTATTAGAGAATATGTATCCATGTTGTAACATTAAACATAAAATTCATTATAATATTATGTCATATTATGAATAAAAGTAAGCATTGAATTACATTATGCATTTATAGTTCTGTATTCATGACAATACAGTAAATCCAGAAGTTTCATGTTTTTTTTATGGGTAAAATCAAAGTCCTGTTCCCATATATAAATCATGAATGGCTACAAACATAAGGTATTATATTATAATATAACATATACAATGGTGGACAAAAAGACTGCCCATGTTGAAATTATTAAATCCTAATGCAATGTTCACATAAGCTACAGCAAATTGCACAGTTTCCACCTGCAGTATTTCATCACCACCACAAGATATACATTATTAGCGCCATGGTACAGCATGGAGCTCTCAAATGATACATTGTGTATTTGGGTTCCAATCCCACAGCTGTCATTATTATTTTTTTATTTAGCTCGAATAGGGCTCTTTTGAGTAGTCCTTACTTTTTTGTACGTAAAAAATATTTGATATATCTTAAAAAACAAAGAAAACACATATATACAGTAGAACCCCAATTTTCCATCACACTATTAATCAACTGGTGGATTATTCGACTGTCTTTCTCTCTTTCGCTTTTTTTTTATTTTTACTGAAAAAAAAATATGAAGTACTGTACATCATATTAGTAGGAATTTTTTTACGAGGTGTTTTTTTTCTTTTTTTTTTACAAATCTTTATCCTTGTATGGTCTACTCTTTGAGTGGTCGTACCATCTAACTTCTATGCAAAATGTCTTCCACAGGTGTCAAAAGTAAACATGTTGTTCCACGGAAAAATGTGAAAGTAATTGAGTTGTCCGGAAAAAGAGAAACTGTGGTTCATCTCGTATCGAAATACGAGATAAGAATTACAACTATGCACAATTTAATGAAAACAAATATAAAGTGTATGAAGTATGTAAATCTACAACATGAGACTCCTACTATTCCTATCTTTCTACAGACAGCCGTCATAAGGAGTTTTCTTGGCCATTAAAAAGCCGTAATTGAAAATCAGACTTAAATTAGTTAACTTCTGATCCATTACCTAGCTTGTTGAAACAAAAGACCATGGAGGAAGTTACAAAACTGTATTATGCAATTAATTTATGAAAACCTTTTATGGTACGGCCTATCCGATTTTTTCGATTAACCATTCACTCTACCACCTTCACTACCATGGATAATAGAAGTTCTACTGTAGATAGATTTGAAGGCTGGATAAGTGTTCTGGCCTTCCTTAAATAAATAATTAAGAATTAAAAGATGATATATGCGATTAGTACTTTCTCCAATTTCCATTTGCTTTCTTAACTGCATTTATCCTGTGAGGCATGGGTAGAACAAGTCTATGGAAAAGGTCCTTGCACATGTAAATTCTCTCCCATGTAGCAAAGACCACATCTTACCTCAGAAGCCATAAGGAAGTAAGTCAAAAGTCTCCATTTTGAGATATGATGAGATGAATGTTTCACTTTGCGTACTACAGCTTTATGGCTTACTTTGAATATCAAAATATATATGCAACTATCTATCCCTGGAATTCGGGAGCACCAGCATCAAAACAAGCATAAATACCTCGGAGGTGGGTCAGGCCAATTTGAAAGCAGTGTCTCCTTAAGTAGAGGCGAAACATGTTTCACAGGATTAAGATCTGGTTACTTTGGAGGCCATGGAAAATATCTAATATATAATTTCTCCTCCTTCTCTGAAATAATTTCTGAATTCCCTCGGAAGTTTGAACTGGGTGGTTATAATGCTGGAATGCAATTACTCCTTTGGGATAACACAATTAGTCTCCAGGAACTAATGTGCTTTCCACAACATATTCATAGCATGCGGCATTCAACTCGCCATGGATATGGTCTAATATTTCTGCACCTGTATAACACATCCAGCCCAACAATGAACGTTTGTGTGTTCACTTAGAAACACGGGTGTCCACATAATGTGAGTTCTATCATTGTCCTGTGATGAGATATACACGAACAGGACCATTGTCTGTTGTAGTGTGTGTGACCTTATCAGAGAAAATTACTTTTCTCCAGTCGATGTCTTCCCAACCAAACATAATCATTAGTTCATCCACGGCTTGCTTGTCAGACAAAGATTTTATCTTCATTGCAGGACAACACCTGATTCCACGGCTTCTTAATTGTCTTTGAGCTGTTCTGGATGGCCCCAAAAATGAGACAATTCTTTTCAATCCTTGGCAGTCAAGAAAGGATTATCCTGCGCTGCCCTGACTAAGACTGCATCTTATCTTCCTGAAGAAACTCGTGGTCTACCAGGAATTGGTCGTTTCGCAATCTCTTCATGAACTCTTTTCACATCTAACTGACCTCCTAACTGTGGATTGACCAACACCATAATGGTGCCTTGTGTCGGAAACATTGTAGCCAGTGACAAGGAAAGAAAATACTCTCAAGTGAATGTTCACCTTAGTCATTCTGAAGCACAGTGAATCAACAGATTTGTTTCTTTCAAACCATATCATGAATGTGATACTGTATGACAGTTTGTGTGGTAAGAATGAATCAGATTAAACTGATTCATATTTATATCTTATACATGTTATATACATCGCGTGACTATTTGCATATATATTGTAATATTGGAAATATTTAGTAAGACACTTGGAAAACACCGAAAAAATTACATTGGGGACACAACAAATAAAAAGAAAATCCACGTCAGGATTCTAACCCGAGACTTTACATGAACCATCTTACATAGCCGCTCAGTGACTTAGTCACGTGCTATAACTTTCAATGTTTTGGTCTTTCTAAAAATGTGGTGCTCTGTACCGTCAAGTCTTTTCTCATGTTTTCACGATTTTCGAAAAAGATTGTAATAATTCAATTTCATTATAAAGAACTCTCTTGCACATTCTGCCTACTGCCTTCCGATCTTTATCTCTTACACTTTTGACCGACAAATGGACATGTCATGTGGTGACAAGTGTTTCGAACAGGCACTTTTGATGCTGGGCATGCGTCATGCTTAATTTATTTGACTTAGAAATATTCTAGCCGGGCAATCTTTTTTTCTACCATGGTACATTTCTAAAAGAGCCTACACTGGGCACTAGCAGGGTTTAGGGAAAATACTATGTCATAAATTGCAGTAGATATCATTGGTATAATAAGTTCAAATCATCTAGGTGTCATGTATCACATTCTCAGTGGTATTAAAATGCAATGTACATAATGGTGTATTTAAAAGGTTTAATTACCGGTACCTATAATTTAATGTATGCAAGAAAGACAGAGGTGGTTAAAAAGCATATAATCTATACACTTTAGATGAACATTAAATGGGGGCAACATTTAATCCTTTATCATTATACCTTGAGTTATATTATGAATATTGATTCATATTTACATTACCCAAAACTGGAACAGATTATGTTTCTAGCTGTGCTTATGATGAAAGGGATTAAAGTTTTATGATGTGTGTTTTAAGTGTACACATATTCCATTTCATTATGATAAGACATATGTAGGATGTTCAAATAGAAACAGGAATTAATTAATAAAAAGTGAAAACCAAACAACTTATGTGGGAGTATTTTTCCGTATTCTTTCCTGATACTGTTATATTTCTTCCTTGCATCATTTGAAAAGTTTATTTCTTGCTCAAACATTTCTTGGTTGCTTTTGAACTCAGTTTAAAAGATCCTTCACATGTTCATTACTGTGTTAGAAATTTTTTGTTTAATATAACTAAGTACATGAAAGTCAAGGTACGAACTCTCTGTTGGTTGATGAGAATGTTCGATTTATGAGTCTGAACTATTCTAAGTAGTTGTGAATTGATGTAAAACAGGGCACTTGTAGGCCCACATATGTAAAGGATTCTCCATGCTAAGCCTCTCCAAAACATGTGAACAGAAGACGAATAAAATGTTTTATGCAGAATGGGTAATCCTAAAATAATCCAGTTCTTGGGAACCTTCATTAACACATATGTAATACTTTACAGGCTGTGTATCTGAACTGGTTAAATTAAATGAGGTACGCAAATCTGGCTTTCAGGTGTAGTTCCCTGTGAAGCAGACTTGAATAATTTCAAGAGAAAAATTGTTCCGGGGCTGGGCATTGATCCCGGGACCTTTGGCTTAGTGCACCGACGCTCTACCGACTGAGCTACCAAGGAACTACAACTACACCCGACATTGTCTCAAATGAGGTACAATAAGCAGCCTTCAAGCTTTGAGTTCAACCACTTCCGTTATTGTATTAGTATGTAAAAAAATCCCGTTTACATTTGAATATCCCTCATACACTTCATTAAAAAAATTAACAACTTTCTTGAGTCAATATTGCATTTCAAGTGAAACAACTAGAATACAGCTAAAAGGAGTCCACTAACAAATTCAATTTTTTACATTGGCATTTTTGTGAAAGAAAACACTGACTACTAAAAGTAAACAAAACGATAGAAAGTATGTTTTATTCTCTTCAATGCTATTTTAACCGCATTTTATAATAATGACAATGAAATGATTAATTAAAATTTAACAGCTGTTGCATATCGTTTAGATACAAACACAGATCTCTTCAATAGTAATATTTTATTTGAAACTGCCTCTCCTACATCGAAGTTTTAAATTCTTCTTTTATAAAATTGATTTTGAAATTTTAAGGTCTAACTGCTGAATGAATCATGAACAGTTACCATTAATAAGGCTTGTTAGTCAAATGACTAAGGTTAATTTTTAAATAAGGATACCGGTACACAAATTAATATAGTAAGATGAAAGAACAAGAATTAATAAAAAATTTATATAATTGCATCTCTTGCTTGCGTAGTCAGTTTTTTTATGAAATTTCAACTAGGAAAAATGAGGTAAATATAATGTTTAAAGTGCATTTCACTTACTGAAATACTTTTCTTTTTTGGAAGGTATCACATTTGTTTTAGGAAAAAACTAATAATGATTCAAGTAGTCAAACTAATTTTCTGTCTATCCATTTTAGGATTAGACATTATATATATATATATATATATTTAAACATGACCATTTTCTATTAATAAATTGTCCTTAAGTACAGTAAAATTCGTGATGTTGATCACCGTTATAACCTGGCAACATGTCTTAGTTGGCCGCATTTAGAAAGGACTGATGAGTTCTTCTGCAAGATAGCCCACTTGCTTATCTTGGCCACAGTTACAGAAGTTTTGCTATATAATATAATTTTAACTGTACTTATCTAACTTGGTCATTGTAAAATAAATTGTTCTTCAAAGTACTGTAATGACGTTATTTATTCAAGCCCAGAGCTAAAAATCCATCCCGTTTCCCCTTATATTCGTATTTTTTGCTCATGTTAAACCCTTTTACATTCATAAAAAAAACTTTTACATTTCATTACAATACTGCGTCCTTACTTATAGAAAGTAGTGTGAATCATTTAGTGAGGGGAAGAGGTAACAATTATCTTCTAGAGATAATATTATTTTACCCCTCTACACTGCCTCCATTTGAGGCATTCCGTAAGAGAAGAGCGAGCCCGCCAAGGGTCGAATTTTTGTTTTTACTCCTCTGAATATTTAAGACACATATCTACAACTTAAGCCTGGCAGATGTTGGCGGGCTCTCCCTTGCTACATCGAAATTATCATTGTTTGTAATGTTGGAGAAACTGCGTAGTCTGTGACAGATTCATAATATTCATATTACTCCGTATGAGAAGGGTGAATACGCCACTTCACCTGAAGGCGTGCACCATTCATTGTCTCAGTGTTGCAACCACACAGACGAATACAACCGTAGTGAGGAATTACGTGTATTTATGAACATTGTAATAGCTTAGTATGAGTAACGGTGACAATGATAATCAACCAGGCATATCTGGTTATTGTAGGAAACATCAGGCTTGTCGAAAAATGGATAAATGTACAAGCAAAGATTAAAACGAACAAAGTGAATTGTACATTAGTACGAAAACATCTCGACATGTGCAAGTTCGCGGTATAGGCCTGCCATGTACTTGTGGGTGCTTCAACGCATTAGGTATGGAGAAAATGCAACCTGTATTTCGCAATTTCTGGGAGTAGGGTGATTATGACCTCCAGAATGCCTATATTTCTAAGCTCGTAACCAGTGTTGATGTGAACAGATGTCGCATTAAGAACAGGCCGACCTCTCTCAGCTGGTTTTGCCAAAGAGGTACTCTGTCACGCCAATAAAGCTCACTTCTGATAAAGTAAAGGATTTGAAAGCTCTCCTTATCTATGTGCCGCAGAACATTTCTGGATGACGTGATCAGCAACCAAAACGTGCAACTAGCAGTGTTCGACTCAGAGGAACATCTTCATGAAGATGATGTAATGGATTATTAGCACTTCTGTTCCCAGAACAAGTGAGACCACTTTTGATAGCAAGGGTAATAACATGACAGGCATCTACTTATTTTTGTTTATTAATAATTGCAGACACTTTGTAAATGTTGCCTCACAGTGCGATTGTGTTTTTATTTATTTATTTTTATTATTATTATTATTATTATTATTATTATTATTATTATTATTATTATTATTGTCTACCACTATTGAGTTCATTCTATGCTCTTTGCTTTTTCTAATTTACTGTTTTCAAATTATTCCCATAAAATTGATGAATTCATAATGTCATCAATGATCACTATTAAGTTGGAATATTAAATTGGACATTTAATTGTAATTTTCAATAAAGGTATTCGTTTTTCAGTGTACAAAGTAATTATCATTATTTACAGACGTGTCCTTGGCAGTTTCGCCCTTATCTTGTTTATAGGTAAAATACTTTGAACATCGATTATCCCTAAAGGTACATTTGGCGGGTTTGCCCTTCTCTTGCCTCATTTCTTTAAACAATTGCTTGAAAAATACTTTTAAATGGTCACTAGTCATTTTAAAAATTAGTTTTCCTAGAGTTGCCAAATTATTAAATATTACCATGTTACTAAATTCAGACGTTTGAGATGGGTAGGGCATGTAGCACGTATGGGTGAATCCAGAAATGCGTGTGTTAGTTGGAAGGCAGGAGGAAAAAAGACCTTTAGGGAGGCCGAGACATAGATGGGAAGATAATATAAAATTGGATTTGAAGGAGGTGGGATATGATGGTAGAGACTGGATTAATCTTGCTCAGGGTAGGGACCGATGGCAGGCTTATGTGAGGGCGGCAATGAATCTTTAGGTTCCTTAAAAGCCATTTACAAGTAAGTAAGTAAGTAAGTAAGAGTTGCCACATTTTGAATTATCGAAACTGGGACACTTACCATAATCTGAATTTTGAAAAACTGGACACTTACCATAACACTAATAACTGGAACAAATATAGTGACACCTCACATAATGGACACTTCTAAATAGCGGACATCTCTTTAAAACAGAAATGCACACATTCTTAAGGAAAAAAAATATTCAGTGTAGAGATGTATAGAAAAAAAATATTTCCAATAGCAGACATTCTTAATAACGGATGCAGACAGTCATAAGAATATATTTTTGGTACAATTACCTTCTGGATAGCGAATAGACAAAGCAAGTGACTCTCTCTCTTTTAAAGCTTCAATACTTTATACCTGTGTTCACTGCATCTCACGTTTATTGTATTCCTGTACATTCTAGTTCATTCAGCCTGTGCTTGCGGGCTTCAACCTTCAGTTACAATACTGTATCTGAAGTACTAATACAGCTGTTCATTGGTACGTACAGTTCTTTGACTTCTTTATTAATATGAGTGTTATCAGTCAAGTAGAGAAGCTATTGTAACATTAAAAATGTCTAATAAACGTGAACACTTGTCACTAAAGGAGAAATTAGATGTTATAAAGACTAGTGAGAAGAAAAAACTAAGTATCTGTGTGCTAGCCACCAAGCTTAACGTTGGCAAAACACAAATTACTGAAATTGTAAAACAGGAATTCAATTTCGTAATCTTACATGGAGAATGGAAATGAATGTAATTACAAAAAGAGCTTTTTCTAAAACTAAATGGTTGGCCATTGATACTTTACATGTGAATGGTGCTGTTGGGCTAGAGCAAATAAATTGTCATTATATGGGACTTCGAATAGATAAAAAAACTTTTTAAGTTGCAAAAGAGTTGCCTTATTCTGAATTTAAAGCTTCAGGTGGGTGATTAGATAAACTTTGCTTACGGTAAAACTTTTCCCACAAAAGTATGTGTCGAGAAGCTGTCTCTGTTGATGCAAACATTACGTCTGACTGAAAAGGTAAGCTAACAGACTCATATAAAGTCTTTCATGAAAAGGACAGTTTGAACTGCAAAGAGATAGGAGTTTTTTTTTTTTCGATCATTGCCCAATAAAACAATGTGTTAGAACAGTGTTCCGCAACTGGTGTACCACGGCACACTAGTGTGCCTTCACAAGGTGAAAGGTGTGACGCGAAACTTAATTAAAATTAAATTAAAATTAAAATGGTGTGTTGACAAAACATGCCCAGTTCCCAAGTGTGTTGTGTGTGGTGAAAAACTCAGTAATGCTGCTATAGTTCCCAGTAAACTGAAACATTTGTTTTAATAAAGCATTCCTTTCTGTCGAGCAAAGATGTGAATTATTTTCGTCAGTTGTCAGAACAAAATAAAAAAAGAAAGTGATGCATGATGACGTCAGTACGTGTTTCGCAAAAAGTACAGGATGCTAGCTATAAGGTAGCCAAACTTATCGTAAAAAAAAAAAAAAACACACACAATAACTGAAACATTGTTAATGCCTACCTGTAAAGAAATGGTGAAAATAATCCTGGGTTCAGAAGCTGCTAGTGAAATTTAAAAAAACTCCTCTCTCAGTTGACACAATCAGCCACTGAGTTAGTGACATGTCCAGTGACATCAAAGACATTATGAAGAAGAAAATAAAGAGCAGTCAGAATTTCTCACTTCAGATAGACGAGTATGCCATTAGGAAAGTCCAGGATAACAGAGAGGGTTTGGAACTGAACAGGTTACATCAGCTGTTTGTCTATGCAGATGATGTGAATATGTTAGGAGAAAATCCACAAATGATTAGGGAAAACACGGGAATTTTACTGGAAGCAAGTAAAGAGATAGGTTTGGAAGTAAATCCCGAAAAGACAAAGTATATGATTACCTATGTCTCGTGACGAGAATATTGTACGAAATGGAAATATAAAAATTGGAGATTTATCTTTTGAAGAGGTGGAGAAGTTCAAATATCTTGGAGCAACAGTAACAAATATAAATGATACTCGGGAGGAAATTAAACACAGAATAAATATGGGAAATGCCTGTTATTATTCGGTTGAGAAGCTTCTATCATCCAGTCTGCTGTCAAAAAATCTGAAAGTTAGAATTTATAAAACAGTCATATTACCGGTTGTTCTTTATGGTTGCGAAACTTGGACTCTCACTTTGAGAGAGGAAGATAGGTTAAGGGTGTTTGAGAATAAGGTGCTTAGGAAAATATTTGGGGCTAAGAGAGATGAAGTTACAGGAGAATGGAGAAAGTTACACAACACAGAACTGCACGCATTGTATTCTTCACCTGACATAATTAGGAACATTAAATCCAGACGTTTGAGATGGGCAGGGCATGTAGCACGTATGGGTGAATCTAGAAATGCATATAGAGTGTTAGTTGGGAGGCCAGAGGGAAAAAGACCTTTAGGGAGGCCGAGACGTAGATGAGAAGATATTAAAATGGATTTGAGGGAGGTGGGAGAGAATGGATTAATATTGCTCAGGATAGGGACCAATGGCGGGCTTATGTGAGGGCGGCAATGAACCTCCGGGTTCCTTAAAAGCCAGTAAGTAAATAAGTAAGTAAGATAGACGACTCCACCGATATTTGAGGTCACGCACAACTTCTTTCCTATATTCGGTATATTGATGGGGATGTAATTGCAAGTAATTTCTTTTTTTTTTTTTTTTTTTTTTTTTTTTGCGAAGGACTGCCCAATTAAGCAACTGGTGAAGAAATATTTTGTATAATTAATGAATATGTGGTCCATAATGAATTAACATGGAAGTATTGCATTAGTGTTTGTACAGATGGAGCCGCTTTTATGGCAGGCTGAGTAAAAGAATTCGTAGTTAAAGTATGTGAAGTAAATCGTAACATATGGAGCGACCACTGTCTCATTCACTGCGGAGCCATTGTTGCTAAGTCTTTGCCATATCCTCTGAAAATTGTGATGGACGAAGTAGTAAAAGTCGTGAACTTCATCAAATTGTGGCCCCTAAATACACGGCTTTTTCCCAATTTGTACTGGGAAATGGAATCAGAGGACACTACACTCCTGCTACATACAGAAGTGCAATGGTTATAAGAGGTAAAGTGTTAGCGCGAATGTTTGAACTTGAGGAGGTACTTGCATTTTTTACTGTTGAGTGGCATGAGTACGCGGACTTATTTGTAGATGATGAATGGGTATCTAAGTTGGCATACCTTTCCGGTATTTTCGTACATTTGAATTAGCTTAACAGAAAAATGCAAGGCAGGAACGAAAATATTCTGACTAGTATGGATAAGATTCAAGGATTTGTGAATAAGTTGAATTTGTGGATACAGATTATTGAAAATTGGTCGTTTGAGATGTTTCCAACTGTATGGCCCCTTGACGATGGTAATAAAGTGTTGATGGAAAGAACATTTAGTAATCTTGCAGCAGAAGTTCAAGAATTATTTTGGAGTGTTTTCAAGATTTTGACTGGGTTCGTGATCCATTTATTGTGGATTCAAAATGTCTTCCGAATAATATACTCATACAAGAGGAACTGGCAGATTTAAAAGCAGACAGAACATTGAAATTAAAACTTCTCGAAGTACCTTTGGAAATATTTTGGTTGTCACTAAGGAGTGAATATCTAGCTATCTCCAAGATGGCAGTTAATATGTTATTGTCATTTTAAACTACATATATGTGTGAAATAGGTTTCTCGGCGTTAACTGAAATTATAACATCAATGAGGGAGAGACTCAAATCCAATGATGAAGAGATGTGGCTTGAACTGTTAATGATTCCGCCATGGATCAGCCATCTGTGTGCAACTAAGCAGGCCCACGTATCACATTGAAAGTATGATTAGAGTTATTTACTTTAATATTAGTAATGAAAAATGTGTATTTTCTACAGTAAATTAAAGCTCATAAATTGTTAATAAATGCAAGAGTCGATTTCTGTTTTATAATAATGATGAAATAATAATAATAATAATAATAATAATAATAATAATAATAATAATAATAATAATAATAATAATAATAATAATAATAATACGGTAATAAATTTGATTACATTACGTAATTATATTAAGAGAGTCGCATCATATATTTCTAACGGGATTAATATTTTGGTGTGCCGTGTTGAGTCTAGGCCCATCTAGGGTGTGCCATGAGTAGAAAAAGGTTGTGGAACACTGAACTATAAAATGTTACTACTGCTTTCTAACAAAGTTCAACAATAACTTAAATTATGTGATGTTTCTAAGATTTTCAAGCAAATTCGGACATTTTAAGTTTTCCAGTACATAAGGGAACCCTAAGTTTCTCAGAAGACTAGTTTTTTCCTTCCTACATTTCAGTTAGATGTGTTCAAAATGCAGAAAGAATTAAATATCAAAAGAAGAAAGAGATCCTTCAGTTAGATAAAGTTGTAAGCAAAAGAATGTTATCATCACATAATTTAATACTGCAAAGTCTACTGCAGGGAGCAGAGAAGACAAAGTGAAATCTTGACAAACAGTAATAAAAGAAAGATGATGCTCTATAAAATAGATAATGAAAATGTAAATAATTTATGGTGTAACTTCTTCCTTGAATGCCATGCTATGCACGTTTCAGTAAGCAGACATATATCATTTGAAGGAAATTTTCCAGCCAAGACATAACAAGCTTTCAATTCCTCAGTGCTAATCAGTAGTCCCTATAGACTAAAAGGCTGTGACAGGTATAATAAGGGATACTGCAATACAGAATGCTAATGAAACGAGTTGGGATTGTATTAGACAGATGATTCATGAGAGCTTAATAAAAAAATGCGAGAAATGTAAAGGGGTAAAATTTGCTAAAGACAGAGTGTGCTTGTTTGCTGCAGTGCTACAGGTAAAAAGTTGAAGTTTCGGGTTAGCAGCAGAGAATGTTGCATAATGTAGTGTTTTAAAATCATTGAAACTAATCATTTGCCTGTACAGCTCGATTCAACGTTATTGGCCCTTGTCCTTGATTGTTTGGCTAGTGGGCGAGCTGTGTGTTGCGTCATAAGAAAGAAATTTAATCACAAATGTGCATAGGAGGAGAAGAGGAGAAAGGAAGAATGAAAATAATATCTACGCTCATAGCTGAGGGACACTCATGTCAAGGAAATATAAGTCATCATGACATTGTTTAGTCAACAGATGTAATGGTTAGTAAAGGGACATGTGGAAAAATATTGTGTTCTTAAGGCAGAGTGTACCGTGACATGATAAAAAGGAAGTGTTTGGTGTTATGAGTGCGCAGCCTGATCTGTGTGAACCAGCTCGCCAGTAGTGATGAGTAACTCGTTCTTAGTCTATCTACTTACATTTTGCAGAGGCCAAAATCCCTGAATCAAACTGTACAATTGAAGTCAGACAAAAAGGCATGGATGATAGCAAATGTTTTTGAGGAATGACCTGCAGGAATTAATTTTTCGATGAAGAAAAAATACCTAAGAATATCAGAGGTAGTAGATGAAATAACTAGCCATCAAATTACCATCAAGCAACTCAAAAATGTAGAATTACTTCTACATTACAATTTATAATTTCTCCTCCCAAATTGTATATCTGAATTACAGTCATTAGACGAAGAGAAAATTCGTGTCTTGAAATCTCAGGACCACCAACAGGTGTTGCAATTCATTGTATCGGTTACAGAAGGAAGCAGCACCATGACCGACTTCTTAAAGTTGGTGACCATTCTGCACATTGTTCTTCAGCATAGATGTGTCCGGGAACATCTCTCTACAGAAAAAATGGTAAAATGTTTCCATCATACAGGACTTTATTTAGGGGCTAATAACAATGGAACTTACAAAGTTAATGTCTGTTCTCCTTACCTATATAAGAGATAGCTTGATTTCTCCCAGTGACCTTATGGCGTAATGATTATCGTTCATAAAGATGTGGCCTCAACTCAGAAGAAACACTACAACTGATCTTCAAAGACAATTAAGAACAGTGCAGTGTGGTGTGGTGTTAATGACGAAAAAATCGATAGTGATTTTGAAGATCCGAGAATGGAATATGAATGCATAACAAATTCCTCAATATACGGTCACTGTGTTGGTAAAATGATAGCTTATTCTTCTGTACTTTAACAAATTTTTTTAATTAATGGACATTCTCTTATGTAAACTAGTATAGAAATGAATGTACAAAATAAGAAAATTATCATCATACACATATCAAGGACTTTTTCTTCAGAAAAATGACGTATGTTAAAATGTGAATAAAACATTACTTTATGTAATATACAGGGTGATTCAGGACCTCTGCAACAAACTCTGGGGATCGATAGATCTCGAAATGAGGATCATTTTTCGTAAAACAACCCATGTTCTCCGATGCATTGTGTAGGACCTACATGACATCGAAAAAAAAAACAGATTTTAGTGACATTTACAGTTAATTATGAAATTAATTATTCATATATTTCTTCAAGTACCCTTGCAGACAAGTTACAAGTGTTCTGTCATTTTGCTGCCCCGTTTGAATGGAGCACTCTTCAGAACACACTTCCACTGCTCACGGAGGATGTACCCTTCACAATGTGAGGGAACATGTGATTCAACATAACATCCCAACGCACTTCAACCTGGTTGGTACGAGCACATGTGAACAACATCTATGGGGAGCAATGGATAGGGAGAGCTGGATCTACTGCGTGGCCAGTGTGGTCATCTACTTCACGCCCTTAATCTTTTTTCCTTTGGGACATGTGAAGTAATACACAACTCGAATTGACACCAGAGAGGAACCGACTATGCGAATATTAGCTGCTTTTGATCAAATTCGACACAGGCTGATAACTACTGCTACGACGGTGTAATGAATGTAATCAGTTTCAGGGTAGACACTTTGAACACCTGTAACTTGTCAGCAAACATACTTGAAAAATAATTAATTTCATAATTGTTAATGTCACTAAAACCTGTCTTGTTTCAATGTCGCTTAGCTTCTAAACGAGGCATCAGAGAACATGGGTTGTTTTACGAAAAATTATTACGAGATCTATCGATCTCCAGAGTTTGTTGCAGAGGTCCTGAATCACCCTATAGACATTAGAATTGTTTTTTTTTATAATCTTAAATTTTAAAATGCATGTAAATAAAAATTGAGTTAATACTTGAAGAGAATCCGGAAAAAAATTAATGTCACAATACTGTTAAGTGTGAAGTCAGTAGGTTACTACAAATTTTAGTGTTGTTCTTATCAAAACTGGTAAAAAGGACAATTATCACCATGGGCACAATCATCCTTTCCTTAATGTTTAGTAGGAACAGGAATAATTTTTCCATTAATACATTGAATTAGATCATTATCTCACCCTAAACAGCAATGTGACATTCATCTTCCTTCCCCAGTACTCTTCATTTTAAAATCCATAATGAATTTAATTAATTTCAGCTAAGCAAATGTGATAATTATTACAAGTGCACCATAGCCAGATTTTGCTGAAACTAATAATGACCAACAGATGGGTTTTACTGTACTTAATTAATATACAAACCAAAGAATATCCACCAAAATGTCACACTTCCATATTAGTACCGGTATGTATCATTAGATAGTCTTTCCAATACAACACTAAAAACTGTCATCCTTGGTTTTATATTTTCGGAAATTTTGTTAAAAATTGTTTTGTTTAAGTCATGTAATGACAGAAGTTTAAAAATATGTGAAGATTAATAATTTACTTGTTCAAATGTTCAAAATAACACTCTTGCTTACAAATAAATTTTATGCATTTTTTTATCATGGAAGTTTAATGAAATGAAGTTTAACTTCTTTAGGAAGTATTTATTTATTCATATTTTATGTATCTATTTGTTCTTATTTTTGTGAAATCGATGTATGGATAGTAGTTCCCATCTTTGTTTACAAATAAAGTTAGGAAAACGAATCCTATCTTTAATTAAGAATTTTCCAATTGTTTCACTTCAAATGCTAAGCATTATTTTCATTTATGTACAATGTTCAATAAAATTCGTAATATACACTCCTAACTTTTGTATTACAAAGACAAATAAAATGTATCATTCCATAAGGAAGCAAATATAAAAAAAAATTACTTAAGAAAGACTTCGATATTTACCATGTTCCAAGACCAAATATTACTTTGCTTTTCCCAACAAAAAATTCAAGCACTCTTAGTATTATCGCATGTAACTTCTTAATACCATATTCCTATGAAATGTAACAAGACTCAATGCAATAGCTACAATAGGCCGATAGAGAAAAGGTGACAAATACCTTGAGAATTTACAGATATAAAAATGATTCCATAGAGGCAAGGAGGCCACACACATTTATATGACAAAAATATTTACCAAACACTGACATTCATCGGCAAAATAAAGTGACAACTTGCAAAAACTTACATATTAAATGATCTCTTCTTTCTCTGTATGATTTCAAAACTGCACAAATTCTATGCAAACAATTCTCATTGCCAGTTTACAGTGACCAGACGAAAAAAAAAAAAAGCAACACTCACATATAAACCCCAATTACAGAAACATTCAATTAAGCTCATGTTTATTTCATTCATATTTTTTATTCGAACTAATTCATAATAACACTGACAAACACACAGACACAGCCACACAAAATCCTATAACACAACAATAAACTGGCAGGAGCACATGTAGACACCATGTAAAAAATTAATTAACCTCAGAAGCTAAGATGATCTGCGCTTTAGCAGAAATAACATTCCTGGGCTGAATTTTTGGAGCTGGCAGTTATGTCCTGCCTTGTAGCACTTCCACTGATGATTTTTATATAAGTCACAACTGTGCAGTTGGCACTGCATTCCAATATCACATATGAACAGTACATTAATGCCAACGGATTAGTTTGATTTAATAATTCGCAAATGGACATTCACTACATTTGCAGATACCCATTTAATGCAAATGCACTTTTGACTCATAAAAACACCAGGTGGAAGTGAGTGTGATAAACACTTTATCACATATAAAGTAATTACTCGTTAGAGTAGGTTGTGCATCATTTTTTTGGCAATTGGACAGTGTTGAAATATAGATATCTGGCCAAAATACTTTCATTACACACAGTAAGCCAAAATTATGTTCTCGATTTCAATAATTTATTACTCAAGCTTAATATAATGCAGGTAAACACAATTAGTATTAATGGAGAGGAAAACTCACCATTTTTTTGAGACAGTACAACTGCTCAATGTGCACATGTAACATGGCAAACATCAAGCTTGTAATCAAGTTCCTCTGAAGTCTCTGTATCATGTCCATGTCAATCTCTGTGATGGCTGCTATGATGTGTGTGCACAGGTCAACCAGGATCATTGCAAACACGATCCTTGACAAAGCCTTACAAGGAGAAATTACACAGTGTGAGATCTGGTGAACATGGTGGACAATGCATCAGTTCTTGATCACCTGCAGCTCCAAGGCCGATCCAGCCTTGTAGCAATTGATCATTGAGCTGGCCTTGAACATTATGGTATTGCAGGGAGATGTCATACTGTTAAAAGAATAAGTCAGTACTGTCTTCTTCCAGCGAGATAGGAACCATTATTGCAGCATATCAAGATATGTAGCTTCTGTCACAGTGGTTTCATTAAAGGAGAAGGGCCCATGAATCTTTTAATGAGAAATGGCATAGAAGACATTGAGTTTGGGAGAATCACATTCATGTTCCAAGAATTCATGGGGATTATTAGTGCCATGAATTCTCACATTATAATGCATGTTCACTTTCCTTAATTGTGCTGTCACTAAAAACAAACTTTTCAGGGAGACTGTTCTCTTCTGTTAGCCCATGAAGTTCAGCACAGAAAGAAACTCGCAGGCATCAGTCAGTGTTCTTGAGCCTGAAATAACTGCAAATGGCAGGGTATCATTTGCAAATGTTTCCACAGAACCAGCCATACAGTTTTCTGTGGGTTACCAAGTTCTCGGCCTGCCCAGTAGGTAAATTTCTGAAGGCTCTTTACAAACTTTGCAAGGACACTCTCCACTGTTTCTTCCTCTTTCCTTGCTCATCCAGTCGATTTTCGCTTGCAAATGTAGCCTCTGTCTTGAAATCGTGCTTACCACTTCCGAATTTACTTACCACTGGTTAGGTCTGTCCCAAATTTTATCCAACAACGCTGTTGAATAATCATGGCAGACTTGTTTACATGAAAATCAAGAACGCAAAATGCTTTATTTCTCCACTCATCATCATTTATTTCAGCTACTTTCTGATGGAAAACAATGGAACCAATGTGGGGAACCAAAATAGGGGAAATAAATTCTTGAGAATTTAGGTTCCAAAGCACATGTATCACAACAAGATACACTTAACAGATTTCGCATAATGAATTATTGAAATCGAGAACATCATTTTGATTTAACATTGTATAAATACAAAATTTAGCAGGGTATTATGGCTGTTTTATTTGTAATGTGTTACACTGAACTGAAAAGAACTGCTGTAGAGATGGCAGAGTGTACAGATATAGTTCCTACATAGTTCTGTACATCATAAAGAAAGTGAAAAAGAGATGAAAGTGCAAATTGAATTTGGTAACCAGACATTCTGGAAATGTAGCACATTGCGTCTTGCATATCACACTTAGGTAAATGGTTGTAGTGTCAGCATTCACCATCAAAGAACAGGGTTTGTACAGTGAAGTAGAATTTGTGATGGAGAAGAAAGGTGTTAAAGCAAGTTTTCTTGGGAAAATCCCCTTTCTTTTGCCATACTGAACTATTTCTCCGTAACTCATCCACCATCAATTTAACTGGTGCAAAAAACAATGTAGAAAATATTACATTGTATAATTTCATAATGATAAAATTTTCGAAGGTAACTTGAAAATATGAATCCTAGATTTTGCTCCAGAGTCTAAATCATGTATGGTGCTTGATTGAGCAGAAATAATTGGGAAAACTGAATGTAATTTTATTACAAGATACAATACAGTAATATAATATTTTATTCAGAATATGATTTGGAATATAGTCAACTTGTGCAAATAAAGCTATGTGAAATTAACATGGGATAATATGATTAAATATTGTATGAAAAAATACAGCAGTTCAGATGTGATAACAAGAATATGAAAATGGAATCCTACAAACGGTTTTTTAAATACTATTAGATCTGAGTTTGAAAAGTCTGCATTATTGAGTAGGTGTCGCTTTTATCCAGATGGTGTTATCAGTGGTTGTGTAACATGGTAAAATGGCAAATAATTTATTATTGTATGAAGTATTTACTGAATAATAAGGAAAATGGAAAATAGAAGAGAGTGCAAGCCTTTCAGAGGATTGAAAGAAACTTATCACAAGAGACATACACGAATGTTGAAATCGAGTTGAAAAATGAAATAAGGTGTAGGCCTACTTGTTGAGAACAAAATATGTCATTGAAGATACATTTTGAGAAGTGTAACACCAGGGAGACTGATTTACGGTAGTTAAAAAATAATATACAGTTAACAAAAAACACAAGAAAAACGAGCAATTTTAGATTAAATGACGTCAGATTTGATTTTAGTATCAATAGAGAAGGTGATATACTAGTTTTGGGTCACTTTTAGAATTAGTATTAAGTGTATCAATTGAAGAGCAATTTAAGTACCGGTAAAAAATATATTTTTCTAAATTTGCACATAATAAGTTGGGATAGAAGCTGCAGAATCAAAGAAATATTAAATAGGCTTTGTTTTGAATGCATTTCAGCATACATAGGCTTAAAGAAGGCATGGTTAATGATGTTCATGAAGCAAGGGGCAGTGAACTGAAAATGAGTGAAAGAAAAATTATGAATATTTTATGGTGTTGGAAGATGTCAACAATAGAATTCGTCTGTATACTTCGTGAGCAATTTCATGAAATTCTGGCACACTTAAAGGAAACATTTCTGATCATACAAACTCCTCATAACACTTACTGATATTATTGCTTTTTGTATAATCCTGTGCACTTAAAAAGACACACAAAATATTTGTTTACATAATCTGTCAAGCCTACTATGTTTCATCCTGCAAATCTATAGCTATGTTTGCACATGTCCTTTGTCAGTTATAGGAAACAGCTTTATAAATTCATTGCCATCTCCACGAACAATTCCCATATCCATATTTAATTTATATAAATACCAGACTAGTGTTAATACCTAAGTACCAATAATGCTGTCTAATGATTTCAGCTCACTGTATGTGTGCAACTGGAAGTGCTGAAAACAGCCATATGTAGTTTATATTCAGAGCTATATTTGCAAGTTGTCATGTAGCTTTTTGAAAGAGACACGTACGAATAGACAACAAATCTATCACACTAGACATAATAATTTAAGAAAAAGAACATACCTGTGATTATATCTTTTCAACTTCTGTAAGCCGTATTTGGAATCCATTGATCCTTTTGATACAGGTAGAGATTCCAAATTTGCCATTAGAAGGTTGATAGATGACTTCAGCTCTTCAATGTAGAGAGACTCCATTTCTTTTAGAACAAATTTTGGCATCAATTTACGGTTCTATAAGGAAAATAAATGCATATATTACTAATGTGAACAAAAATATTACAGAATATGACAAGTGAAATGAACTTCTGTGAAAACATATTTTAATTTAGAATAAAATTAATAATAATTAACCCTTAGGAGTCGTGCGTCCATTATAGTGGCCAGCAAGTATTATTATGGTCATGACGTGATATAATACATTATAAATTGTATGTTATATATAAAATACGTTGATATTATTTAATTTTATATAACATTAAGGAAATTGCACTTGAATAAAACAATAAAAAAAATTGTTTTATCTTGTGCGCCTTAAATCGCTTGGCTAACGAACCCAACACGAATTTATCCAATTATGCAGATATACGAACCCTTGGTTAAGAGTTAGACATTTGCGCGCAATAGTGGCATAATTCTTCCGGCTTCTAAGGGTTAAAATAAGTCAAATTCAACCTTGTAGTAGAAAACAAACTGGTTTTCATTTTACGTATATATCTTAGTCAGCAGCCAACAAAATTAAATGCATTGCTTTTACTAGAACTGATCATATTTATTAATGAACTCACATAAATAGTCTTATATTTTAACAAACAAAAAATGCATTGCATGACAGTTCGTGATGTGTCAAGACCTACGAGCCACTTACTGATATTTCACAGAAAAATATTACAATTTCCTGCTTATAATTTATTATCACCTGCAAGATGCTTTACAAAGTTTAAATAAATTCTCATTAATAACTGGATTCTGGTAAAGGTATATGATATTTCATATCCATCCTTTCTTATGACGACTTACTTTTTCCATTTCTGAAACCTTTTGCATTCTACCATCTAACTCTCTTCTTATTGCGGCTGCTTGCTCATCTGCGGAATCCAACTGGAACATATAAACCATGTCAATTAAGAGAACAGAAATGTTAAAATGTTATGTTTTACTTAACGACGCTCGCAACCACAGAGGTTATATCAGCGTCGCCGGATGTGCCGGAATTTTGTCCCGCAGGAGTTCTTTTACATGCCAGTAAATCTACTGACATGAGCCTGTCGCATTTAAGCACACTTAAATGCCATCGACCTGGCCCGGGATCGAACCCGCAACCTTGGGCATAGAAGGCCAGCGCTATACCAACTCGCCAACCAGGTCGACAAGAGAACAGAAATAGGTACCATACCAAGAATTAAGTAAAAAGAATACAATTATACATGTAACAATGCAAGTTCATACAGGAAGAGTCTTAATGATTTAAAAAGACATGAATATTGAACTTTCAATTATAATGATGTGACAAACAGATTTCATATCCTCAAATCTACTAATATTTGTGAGCATTATCTCTTACAGTTACCTTAAAATTGGAACTTTCAAATGTAGGGCACTTGTTAAAATTCTTATTTGAAGAAATTTGAAATTGCCAAAGTTTGTTTCAACATTACCTCTATTTTTTATTGTTTACTTCAAATGTTGCTACATAAAAACATGGTCTTCTCTGTATGTCCATTTAAGGTAGAACTACTACTAGATTCAATCAATTTTGTACAATGAAAATATCAAAGAAGTTAAGAAAATTGAATGTAACTATAAATATAACTGAAGGAAGCACATATGAAACTGAGCAATGGTAGCATACTCCAGAAAATGTGGAAGAGCACAAGAAGAGCAAGAAAATATATTATAAATATATGGAACTGTTGACGGCATGAACTTCAGAGGAATGGGCTTGCTTGGAGAAAAACTATAGACTTCAGTTTTTACCTCGACAATTCCATTTTGAAATCTAAAGATTTCGTACATTTTAGATGAAGACAGTTCTTAAAAATTAAATAATGGTATTACGAGTTTTACTTAAAATCAGAGTGACCAGATTCTAATGAAGAAAAAAAAAAAAGAACAGCTTTTTGTACATGATAGTATTCCAATTTTTTCAGCTTGTCTTTCATTTCAGCATAATTTTCTTTACAAAAAAGTGTTATACACTTATTAGG
Source organism: Periplaneta americana (assembly GCF_040183065.1). Lineage (NCBI taxonomy): Eukaryota > Metazoa > Arthropoda > Insecta > Blattodea > Blattidae > Periplaneta > Periplaneta americana. The sequence goes on from NC_091126.1 coordinate 91,054,332, forward strand.
CTAATAATAAATACAGGCATTCTGAGGTGAAATGGGACAATTAATTATTCAAGGTAAGTTCAGTATTCTTATCTGTACTCTTCAGAAGTATGGGTTTGCTACAGAAGCTCCTGAATTTTTATGAGAGAGTAATACAATTCTGAACATGACAGATTGATGTTTTTTAACTATTTGGATAGCTTTCATTGTTTCTACATTAAGAAGACTCTTTTCCTCAATCCAGAACATGTTAATAAGACTGAAGATGCACTCGACAGATGCAGTTGTTTCAGGAACACACAACAAACTCTAGCATTTTGGAGATATTGTCAACATTGCTGGAATATTGCTATCCAGCACTGACAAACACAAAGTTTTCTTTGTTCCAGTTCTAAGCAAAAAATGCCATATAAACATTTGTCCTATTCTCAAAATTTTCAAAGTTACACTAATTTGAAGTTGTTTGTAAAGTACTTTTTTATTTATGTATGACTTGAGGCTTTCCCGGCGTTTGATGTAGAATAACTCTTCTCGGGTTCTCAGCCAGGTGAGTTGGAGATTTGCTTCCAAGCTTTCGATGGCTAGCTCTGCCATCTTCATTCAAGAGTTATTCTACTTTTTTTATTTAGTTTTAAGGGTAAAAGAATATTACAAATAGAGAATGAACTATTCAGGAATATCACTTCTTTAATTGGCTAGTGTTCTGAAGCTAAAAATGTGTTGTCAGTTGCTTTGTACAGATTTTGTTTTTCAATTTTTAACTAAAAATGACATCATTCTTACGCACTTATCACAAAAATTGTTACAAATCATACGACTTTAGGAACTAGATTCTTCACAGTTTAATTATGCATCCGAATGTACAGTCTTGAAGAATATACAAGAGTGGCGTGATTTGTAACAATTGTTGTGATAAATACGTAAGAAAATATAATTTTGAAGTTAAAAATCGAAGAAAAAAATCTGTACGAAACAACTATGGAATTCACAACACACTTTTAGCTTCAGAATATTAGCTAATTAAAGAAATGATACTCCTGAATAGTTCATTCTTTATCTGTAATATTCTTTTATCTTTATAACTCAAGAATAATGGTATGTTACAAACAATTTCAAATTAGTGTAATTCTGAAAATATTGAGATTACGACAAATGTTTATATGACATTTTTTGCTCAGAATGACTTCGGAAATAAGCTTCATAAGGGACGGTAAATCCTCGTGAATCACTCTGTATACATACTAGAATCCCTTACAGAATCCACAATCCCTTACATCACACTTTCTTTATTTTTTTTTTATTTATTTTTTTTTTTTACAAGAGATCCACGATACTTTATTGATGACATCTTTATGGCGACACCAGTTGTTTTATATATTCAACACAGATATCGAAGAAAAACTCAGCAGTGCCGAAGAACTTTTACTTGGAGTTCAGATCTTCGTCCAAGATGATAGAAGAGATAAATATATTTGTCTTTCTGCTGATAAGGGTACCACAAAGGCTCTCAATCAAATTGGAAACTTCAACCAATGAAAGTTCTTCTCATTGCATTGGCCTTATGATATGTATATACAGTAAAACTTCATTTATACGTTTTTATGTGGGTCTGAAGAAAAAAAAAGTGTAAATGAGAAAAACGTATAACTGAATGGTATTTTATTATATCTGAAACAGCATTAATCACCGTTCTGCATTTCAGAACTTATTTTCTGTTGTTTTCAATCTGATAGGCGATTCTAAACGGATTTTTTGTGCTGAATTAAAAAATAATCTCCATTTTTCTCCATCACATCAGGTTTTCAGACAATTCATGAATAACTAGAAATGAAATTATAGCTTTGTGAAACGTCATAACAATTATTTTCAACAAGAATTTTGTGAGAAAAACTAGGCCACAATTTGCTATTTGTCACTAATTAATCATTAATTAATATTAATTAATAATTATAAGCACTTTCATAACCTTACCTCAATATTGCACTTCAAATTTTGTCCTCCTGGACCTCCTTGCATGTTGTGCAGAGGAGTCCCTTTTTAACATCCAGCAATAGCCCGCAATGTTTCCATTATGAAGCAAAACACGTTTAAGACTTTTCTGAGAAGAATCTATGAAGAACCTCCACTCTTTGGAATTATAGTTTATGTTATACAATTTTAAGACGTCAAGGATGTCTTGGAAATACACTAAATCTTCTTCTTCAGCACAAAAAAAAAAAAATAAATAAATAAAAAAAAATAAAAATAAAAAAAAATAATAAAAAAAGGGACAAGTTCCTTCTGACGATGGCAGTATGATGAAAAATATGTACAGTTACCCTGAAAAAGAATGAGACGATTCTTGGTCGCCGGAAGTTAAAGTTCTACAGCGCGGTTCACTCGATATCGACGTCACGATATATAACATGACAAATAGTACAAGAATTGTTACAAGGACCACAACAAGGACAAGGACCAGAATAAGGATCACGAATAGACAGCCATTTAAGGCCAGGATTTTACAACATAGCTCGAGTCACAAAATATCATTGCTTCACTGTACCGAATGGCAAATGCCTGCTAAGGGATTACATTCTGGACTGCTGCTGTCACTGTCTTGTCTCGTTAGCTCATATAGTAGCGTGTCGGTTCTACTGTATGACCGAAACAGCTCGTGTTCGATCCCGGGTAAAACTTTTTTTTTATTGAGGTGTAATTAATTTGTTCAGAGTTCCTCGACTGTCTAATTTGTCGAAAAAAATATGGAATAATTTATGCCCAATTTCTGGGTCTTACAAGTGAGCTGAACCTCATCAAAAAATAAATAAATCTTACTTGGAAGTTAAAAGTATTCTTCCTCAAACAAAAATCATAAGAAACAAAAAGAGACATGTTAACTTAAAATCTTTTCCACATGCCATCAGCTTCTATTACAGCTCTAAGTCGATCCGGCATGGATGTCACGAGATTGTGGAATAAGTTCTGATCCCCGGCGAGATCTTCCCAGGTGTCAACAACTTGATCCCACAATTCGTCTCGATTTCGAGGGCGTCGGTGGGCATAGGTGGCTATCCCTCTCTTTTTCAATTCCGCCCATAAATTTTCGATGACATTCAAATCAGGTGACTTCGGAGGCCAATTAATGATTTCGATCTCGGGTCTCCTTTGAAACCATCTTTGAATGCTTGCAGCATAGTGCACGGGATGGTTATCTTGCTGGAACAGCAATGTTCCTTCGGGAAAACGTTCTCGAGCGGAGGGAAGGAATATATTTTCCAGAATGTGCTCGTAATTTCCCACATTAAACCGGCCATCGATGCGTTCTATAACGCCAGGTCCATCGTAAGACATCCACCCCTAATACGATATGCTAAAGCGCCCCGATCTTTCACGTCGGTGCACATAGCGCTGATCATGTCGAAGACCATCCTCAAGATAGACACGGACAGGACCTTCGTAATCACTCGAGATGGTTGTTTCGTCGGAGAAAATTACATTTCTCCAATCGAAATCCACTCCATTGGTAGCGAAGGCAAGATGGTCGACAGCTTGTTCTTCCCCCAATATTTCCATTTGCGCAGCCCTCCGGCTCCTAATACCGCGGTTCCTCAACCTGCTGATCACAGTCTGTGAAGAGCCGGGAAAGTTAGATGCTGCTCTTATTTCGTTAGCAGTCAGAAAGGGGTCCTGTCGAACTGTCTCGAATAAGAGAGCATCCTCTTCCAATGAAGATATCCGCGAACGCCCAGGAATAGGGCGATTTTCGACCTCCCCTAAATTTTGGTAACGATGAACCCACCTCGCGGCTGTACTTCCAGGAACACCGACCAGACGGCCAGCATATCTAGCCCCATATCCAGCCTCAACTAGAGCTATAACTCGCTGTCTCATGTCACGTCGGTTCGCCATTACGATGAGAAATGAGGGATGATGATAATACTTTAGTGTAGACAATGACTATTTAACGTGATATAGAATTATTGAAATAACAGGCATCTTGCATAGTAAGAGTTAATAAATCAACCCTAAATTAAATATCTAAATAACAGGATATAACAGGAAGTCCAATTGTTGCGAAACTAATCAAATTAAATCTAATTACATTAAGTAAACAAACCCCAAGTTATGACACCACATTGCTACAGCTGTTAATAAAATATTGTAATAATTACTTAACAAATGACTTAACCTAAGGACTCTAAACCTTTGTAAAAGTTTGTCCATTATTACATATATTTTTTAATTTCATTTTAATTGTTAGTTTTTAATATATATGCATTTACATTGTATATGTGTATATAAATGCATTCATTAGATTAACGTTTATAATATTATAACTTGTAATTTTGTATTGTTTGCGATCATTAACACTTAATCTCAGGACTTTGTAAAACTTTATTTCAACGTTACTTAGCTATTTCAACGTTATTTAGACCAAAAAAAATCGTTGTGTAGACTAAGGATCGAACTCGCACTCTTCTACACAACACGCAGAAGTCTTACCGTCTGAGCTATTGAAACGACATGAAAGCGTTCCTTTCTGTGCAGAGTGTCGATCTAGTCATGAAGGTCCATTGTCGATTTAACTACACGATTTATGTATATATTTATCTTTTATTTACGTAATATTATCATATTTTTTGCAGTTTTTGAAGTGAATTTCGGAACGATGCTAGTAACAAACCAAATAGCCTGAATTTAAGTAACTCAATATTCGTTATCTTGTGTATCAGTGCTCTGGTCTCCGATCATGCGCAGTGTCTTACATCTGAGACTTAGGAATATTCAATCGTCTCATCCTTTTCCAGGGAAACTGTACCTTCAGCCAATACTTTCTTTTCTGTTAACCTAGAACCTAATAGTTCTTCTGATTCTTTAGGCAAATTTAAATGCCTCACTAAATCATTAAGCTCACTTTGATTAAAACATCTATCATCACCAGTATTGTCTGGTTCATAAATATGATCCACTGGAGATTCAGTTTCAGTGCTTCTGGATCCAGATGGCAATGTATCTGATTCAGGGGGTAGTAGAACGGGAATATCAGGACAATGAGGTATGGGCCAAATGGCAGAGGGAATGTTAGGATATAGAATATCTTTCTTGTTTTTAGCAGTATATTCAGCTACCTTAACTGTACAAAAATAACAATTGTCTCCATGATTTGTAGGTTCCCTCCAAATCATAGGGATACCAAAGGGTAATGACTTCCTTTTGCCATTTTTCCAACTCCTCAACTCTTCAACACAACTACGACATACTTTGTGGGGGCACTAGGATTTGTCCTGGTCTCCTAACTTAATGCCAAAATATTGAAAGTAAATATTCTTTACAAAAGCTGTTATATTCTGTCTCTGTTTTACAAACGTATATGACCCACATATATAGTAAAACAAATTTGGATCATTTACACAACCACGTTTCGACACTTTTATGAAACAACACTCTCGCATAAAAATGAGAACTCACACACTTCACTTTTACACGACAACCAACAACACAAAACTGAACCTCTAATTTTAAAACAACTTTTAAAAGGGGATAGGTTTATTATCTCAGGAAGGAAATCTGTAGCCTCATAAGCTGGATTGCACTTCCATAAATAAATATATATACAGGGACCCTATGTCATTTCTCTAATTCATTGTTAGTTTTAATAGCAATCTCTAAGAGTAAATATTTCCTTCATAATTTTTTATGACCTGAGACACTAAACATTTCAACTTCCTGTTTATAGATAACGTTGGGTGCAGACAGATAAAAATGTCCAAGAATAAACAACGGATGTCTTAACCTCGGTTCATTTTAAGGAGAAGGGTACAATTTTGTACATCCCCTAAGGGCGGATATATATTATGATACATTTTAAGTAATAAAGTTTAAATTATAAGCTGTCGTGCCTTTTTAACAAACAACAAGCACACTGTAATATTACTATATTACGAAAAATATTGAAAACATAAAATTTTGAATTGTAAAAAATTCTGACGTGGTATGCGAAAACGGATTTCATTTTTGCAATCAGTGTGAAATTGTGAATCAGAAACGCTCATTTATTTCAAAACAACAAAGTCCATGCAGAACAGTGGCAATTAATAACATTCGGTTATTTACAAAAAAAAAAAAAAAAAAAAAAAATCTGTTACAAACATATGAGGTGTATAGTTCCAAAAGTCGACATCTGCCATTTTTATGAAAAATGAGTTACGATCATTTCTTATATCTTTGGGTTGAAATACATTGGAAAAACACTATTTCATCCTCAAAAACTCGATATTTCTAACATAAATAAAGCTTTAAAACATGGAGTTTTTTCCAAAACCCGACTTATTTTGTTAAGGTATTGTTCCAAAACTCGACATATGCAGTTTATTCCAAAGTCCGACATTTACACTGCCAATGTGTGAACTATGAAGGCCAGTAACGTTCCAGAAGTCGACATCTTTGCTCAAGATAAAGAAAGTGTGTGATTTCTTTTAGAATATCATAATTCTTCAGTGCACGGAACTTACTGGGAAAATTGACAATGGAACTTTAGCTGAATAAGAATATGCTTCATTATATTGGTACTTCAGAGCTATGCAGATTTTTACAACGTGTTGACGTGTTGTGTGAGCTTCTTATAGAAGTAAAATTTTCATAGAATCTCACATACAGATTTCGCCTTCAGAGCCTGGGTGTGGAAGAAGGAGAGTCGGTGATACAAAGAACTAGACAAAACATAGAAAAGGGATAGGAAGTTAAGTTTTATGCTAACTGTAATGTTTGTCTTTACAGTGATTGTGCGATGCTTGCCTGTATTTGATAATTTTTTGTATTGATTATTGGTCGCTACTCTCTCAGAACTCAAAACTTTTCCCATAAACCAATGAAGTTTCCTAACTCAGCATGATATCAACCACTTTTACAAAGTGTTTTACAGCATCCCCAATAAGTTGGTTCAAGATGAATTCATACTGAATACACAACAGCTGATTATCCTAAAGCATATTTTGTTAACAGAACAGTGAGACATCAGGGGATGGGAGCAGATCGTGTTGTACCAGTTTACAGACAAACTTTCTTAAAAATCTTGCAAGTGTCAAAGAATTGGGTGGGACTTGTATTTAAGTGGCATTTAAAAATTGGACTTCCGCCAGTAAAAAAAGAAGAGAAGAGGGTACATGTAGCAAGAAATGTGAAATAAAGTGATATGCTATGAAAGACTTCATCGAAAAATTAGGTACTATGAGTCACTCCATTTCCTCCATACCAACGGATAGAATTTTTTTATGGAATTGAGAAGGAGGCAAAGAAGATGAACATTATGAAATCCGAAGATTACTGCAATATCTTCAACAATGACACCATAAACAAGTTAAGTATAGACTGTCCAGTTTATGAGTGGAAAACGAATATACAAACTGTTTTGAAGCCACCAAATGGCTAGCATTTCGAACTAAAATTCTGTAAAAGAATTAAGATAAGGGAATAAAAAATTGAGTTGCGATAAGGGGTGAACAAAACTATAGAAGAATTGTAAATTTGTACAAAGGATTTTGAAAAAGGGGAAAAATCATACTTGCACAAAAACATGCATAATCTGTAAGGAAGAACTAAGTAATGTTAACAAATTACTTAACGAAATGTTTAAGATGACTGGAGAGACATGGAAACTTTGGAATATTGCAAGAATATTACAGACCGTATTTATAACGAGGATGAGGATGAAGAAGATTGACTATCTGTGAACCACAGGGAGAAGAGAATTTCAGGATTTAAAATGTACACTTAAATATAATATTCTGATGATATATATAAATGAATGACAATTGTTTATTACATTCTTACCATTTAATACGAGAAAAATTCGTACCGGCACCGGGAATCGAACCCAGGACCTCTCAGCTCTGCACGCTGAGCGCTCTTTCCAACTGAGCTATGCCGGGACACGATCCACGGCGCCGGCCGAACCTCTCTCTTTCGATTCCCGGTGCCGGTACGAATTTTTCTCGTATTAAATGGTAATAATACACATTGGCTACTTCATAGTAGACGTGTAATATTCAATGAGGTGGGCGAGACCTCATACTTAATGAATATTGATTTATTACATTCCATGGATTCAATAAAATTAATAGCTTTTAGTATAAAATGTGGATTATTTATGGGAAATAATGTTATTAGAATTTCCAAAATCCGACACAAATTTTATTGTTAGTTCCAAAATCCGACATATATTTTATTGTTAGTTCCAAAATCCGACATATGCAATAGTTAGTTCCAAAACACGACATGTTCATATTTAATAATCTAATAACTCTTACAAAAATACATACTTTTAGTTCAAACATGTAATTTTATCCTCAGCTTTACTATTAAAGACTATTATAAAAATTTCCTGCACATCTCAACACTGGAAATACTACAGATAGTTTTTTGGCTTTTTCTCTAAACCACTTAGAAAGCAAATGTCGGGTTTTGGAACTATACACCTCATATTTTCTCTTTCTTCCACTCACTGGAATTCAAAAACTAATCAGCAACCTAATTGTCATATCAGGTTGAGTCTACTGTCAAAATATTTTCAGTTTGGAGGGGTGTTAGGATAGTTGTAGGCTATTCAGTGCAGTCACAGTTTTGGACCTGAATTCTCATTGTTTAAAATGTTCTATTTCTTCCCTCTGCACGTACTTCTCTCCCCTCTCTGAATTGATTCTCCTACTGGCACATAACTGATTTACTGAAGCTACCACGTGCGGAAACAAGAATGGGCAGCTTCAAATTTCCAAAAATTTCAAAGCCAGCAGCATCTTAACAATTCAACAATGAACACATACTGAACCATATTTAAGTGATTATAATACGCACATTTATTTTGACAAAATGTTGTCTTGAAAACTGGGATACATATTAATTCGCACTCAAACACTCAGACTCTAACAAATTAAAATTAATGCTTTATTTATGTTACACGAGATAATGGTAGGAAATAACTGACAGAAACAGCCAGTGCGAATTCGTGTTTCCTTGTCTCCTGCGCACTTTTCAATCGTAATTTCTCGTCCATTTTTGACAACAATTACTAATAAGGGTAATATTTTTAACTACTAGAATGACTTAACAATGGTTCTTTTTATTTTATTTTATTGTGATATTTTATTAATACAACTCTCAACAATTGCGAGTCTTTCATTAAACCAAAAGAATTCAGCAACAAATTACTGATGAAAGAATAGCATGAAGTTGGTCACTGTCAATCAATGTCCTGACACCAACCCAGACCTGTTGATCGGAAGTTACAGTTTCTGATACTACAAGTGAGGATGAATGTGATGTATCGGTATAGCTAGAGGTTAGGGAGTGCCTTTATAACTTGTCTTGATAATATAATTTTAATCTTGGGGATTTTTAGCACAGGTGCGTATATTCGTCAGATTTTTTTTCTGGATTTTAGGACAAAAAATTGATGTGCATATTACATAAAATGGCGTAAATACGGTATTTTCGCGTTTTTACATTTACACAGCAAACCTAATTTTGAGCAAAATTTAATTAGAATGTAAAAATGAATGTTTTGTACCTCTCTGGATTTAAAATACAATCGTGTAAGTGAGGAAAATGTATAACTGAAATAAATTAACATCAAAAGTACAGGAATTTTGCCGGGACTTCAGAAAAAATGTGTAAGTTAGAAATGTAAAAATGAAGTTTTATTGTATATACATATTCACATTTAGTTGGACAGTCAGGAATTTAAGCCATAATAAAGAAGCTGACTTTGAAAAGAAATCACGGAGAATGCGTGGACACTTCTCATTTGACTGGAAGTATGATTTCAACCCATTAAACACAGCTATAACTCTCTGAAGAGCAGGAAGCAAAGATATCCATCATGTTTTGGTGTGGCTTACTAAAGATCTGTACTGGTACGCACCTCTGCAAATTCGCAAAACTCTTTCAAAGACTCAGTATATGTTTACACCATTACTACTCCCAAGGGAACCGTCATTGGTATTTAAAGACTTCATATTCTCAACATAGTACAGCTCTCAAGGTAGATACAGGGCTAATGGCCACGTATTTTACACTGTATGACTGTTAACATAGACCTTAATTCTGACTAATATTTCCGTCTTTTAAGATAGCAGAATATGATGATATGCTGGCACCTGGTGAGATTATTTTTAAACGTAATAATATGGTAATGAGAGAAGTAGAACCAGAGACCTCTATTCCACTATAAACTCAATGTAAGACAAATTTTACGAGTAATATAGACCTTTATTCGGCTGCATGCTTCATTTGTAGATTTTGTAGAGTATAAATTCAACATATATCAGAAGACAATCTGCAGTCATCTGGATGCTATCATGCAGCACACAAGCACCACATCCAGCTATATCGGTAGGCTATCCTAGTATGCTCTTTGCAAATTTATTTTGCAGTCTTATGAAAACACTGTTTTTTTTCCTTTTCGGTCAATCCCACCAACATTTTTGTTCATGCTGTCTACTGCAAAAGCAATTACTCCTCCATCACACTGTACTCAATCAAGATTTTCCAATATAAATAATTTGATTTTCTGTAGTTTCATTTGGAAGGTTTGCATCTATCATCAATGAAACATACTTTACAGAACTGAGCTTGACTGGAAACATTTTCAAGGCACGTGGAAACAACACATATACAATGATTGCTTCGTATTTTGTTCTGGTGCAGGAGAATTTGTTTGTGAACAACAGAAGACGTACAGTCCACTGACTAGAACTGTGATTGTGAAACAGAATGATAGACGAAAGTGCCTTCCTCGGCAGCTAAGTCAACTTCTAATACTTTCACTTTGCAGTCTTGAAAAACGTCGTCAATTTTGTACTCGAAGTTAAGGTTGAGAGTGAATCTTTATGTTTCTTTCTATTAACATGGTCTTTGATATCAGAGCGACCTCCATATGCAATTGAAATCATTACATGACAAATCATACATTCCACCTTACCGCTAAAATTAGTTCCCTTTATAAAAAGAAAATGTGAATTCAGTGCATCACTGTATATACATTTTAGATATGTTCACTATAAATTTAAAACTAAAAATCTACATTTTTCTATAAACAATTTTAACACTTATATATCACTGATTAAAATTCTGTCTTATTTACCGTGTTAATATTTAGGATTTACCTTGCTTGACTAGTTTCGAAGTCTTGTGCTTCATTGTCCAAAGCCTAGTGGAGAAAACCAGAAGATAGCGCGGAATCTTCACTAGGCTTTGGACAATGAAGCACAAGACTTCGAAACTAGTCAAGCAAGGTAAGTCCTAAATATTAACATAGTAAACAAGTCAGAAATTTAATCAGTAAAAAACTACACTCAGTGCAAGGTTAATATACACTAGTAGCGAACAATTCACTGGACACAAAATAAAATTGGTCAGCACATGGTCAGTGTCAGATATAGAATAAAGCAGTAAACTCCTAGAAAAAAAATTTATGAATGAATATTTAAATACTTATATAGCCACAATCATGCTATGGTATGAAAGAAAAATTCCACAACCTCCAGCAGGATTCGAACCTGCGACTTCCTGTACTCCAGTCAGGCGCTCTACCAACTGAGCTATCGAGTTCGTTTCACGCCAAAGGCTTGAAATTCTCCTCTCATACCGGCGACTCTGTTATAGAGTACTGTCCATAGCGTCTGATCTAGTCAGCACTGCTTATGGGTGGAAAGAAACATTGTAAATGTTTACAAAAAAAATTTGTTCCTGTCAGTTGCCAATTTAATCCATGGAAAGTAACAAACTGTTGCAAGAACCTCGAAGGCTGCAACTGAGTATCTCTTGTAGAAAATTGGCATTTGCATTGCACATAAAATTTTGTTATATGGCGGCAAAAATCTAAATCTTCTAGAAAAATGATTTTTTCCCAGTAAAAGTGACCATTCATAAAAAACAGGATATTTGTTAGTCCAAAAAACTTTCTCGAAACACTGGGACAATTGTAGAAGCTGGGAGTGTCCCAATAAAACCAGGACATCTGGTCACCCTGCTTAATATCCTTATGTCATAATATATCTGACTCAGAATCCAAAACCATTTATGCGATTTTTCCAAAAAAAAAATCTACACCAATCCAGATGCCAAAGAATATACCTTCTGCTATTCCTTTAATGAGAATACTGTATTATTAATATAAACCTAAATAATATCTTAATGTTTGCTGAAGCCAATCTAGTGAATGTTTATTGGTATTCAGTTTTTTTTCTAGGATACTGCTATCGAAAAACATGTTAGTGACATCAGCAAATAATGGATGGAAGATCATTAATAAATAATAAAAAAATAAAGGATCCAATATGAAACGTTGGGGTACCCCATAATCAACCTGAGAACGATCAGATTTCTCTGACCCTATTTTCACGAATTGCTCTCCATTATTTAAATAAGATTTCAACCACAAATTTCCAAGGAGGATTCCTTGGATGAAATTTGAGTTGCATTTTCCACATTTTCTGGGTCTGTTAAATCAATCTTTGTTCCAACTATGCTTCATTTCATTGTCAAAGTATTTTCAAATATATCTAATTTTCTATATGGTACTATTCGCGTCTTTATAACAAACCAGTCATAGCTCAGTCAGATGACAAAATTTAACCAAAAAGGACCTACATTCTATCCCCGGCAGTTTCTTTGAAATTGATGGTGGATATAGTGGCTTGGGCAGATTTTCTCTGTATATTTTCATTTCTTTTGCCTTATTAGTGCTCCATTACTGTCACACTGTCTCTCAATGTAGTATATAATTTAGATGGAATTAATACGAATTATAACTACTTTTGTATGATAACACTTTGATTGCGTTGATTTATACTGGTATGGAATTTACCTGCAAGGCATTGAACAACAGTTGATGTTCAAACTTTTTGACTCCCAGAATTTGTTGGAACATATCATATAGTTGCTCCTTTGATAAGATGAGCTCGCTGTTCAGGGACTGCTGTTGCATCCTAGATGGCCTCTTCGAGTCCTCGTCACCTACTAGAAGAGGGCTCATCACAACAACTGATTCAATACACAAAAGTATTTCAAATTAATATAAAGCCTATCATACAATGCGAACCGAGATAATTCAATAAAATGACTGGATACAGACTAGAAAGACATGGTTTAGATCCTCGGTAAAGAAACTATGTTAACTTTTGTTTTCAGTGACTGTAAGTGATAAGTTACAGACGTCACTTTTCAGAAACTGCTACAAATATGTCCCTCTGTAATAAAAGCATTTTTTTCTATGGTGAAATTTGATAATTTATATAAAAAAATAATCTCTAAAATTTCACCACAGAAAATATTTTGTTCATTGCAGAGATACAAGATTTTGAGATCTGAAGTGTATTTTCTGAAAATGGACATATCAGGTTTTGGAAGTTTGCTCTTCATATGTTCACTATTTGCACTTGTATGCAACTTCTGTTACAATTTATTAGGCATTCTCTTACAATCTCAAACTAAATAAAACAAATGAAAATCATAGATATCTATTCAAATGTGATGACCTACAATACAGTTAATATATTATACCTAATTTAGAAACAATTTAGCAGAATTTAATTGAAAACCTCCTCAGAATAAGGATATAACTAACAAAACTATAATTTTTCAGAAGAAAGGAAAATACTTTCAGGGACATATTTCATTATATTCATTAGCAGAACCATTTAGCTAATCAAGCATACAAGATTATTCAGTTATTGTATGCACTAATTTATTGTTATAAATGAATGCACCAAAATTATTTTTCCCACCTAAATCATGTATTTCAATAATTTGATGTTAAGTTACATCCTTTTTCGGGGGAGGCCTTCAGTTTTTGACGAAAAAAATATGGTGGAACTTTTCTCCTTTCTAGTATGTGATGTTTGTACTTTTCTAGTAGTACAAAAACGTTCAAATACCTCTATGTTAAATATCAGACAGTAAAAGAGCAACTGTTGAACTGTTTATTCGCGTTTTCCACTTCTACCAGTTGGTGAATTTTCTCAGCTAACTTGGTTAAAGTTACCTTAAAATGATTAAAGTAAGATCGAAACTTGAGTCCAGGGGAAAAACTGACAAAGCACAGAGTTCTGATGTTTATCCAACTTATAAACATTTAGGAAGTGGCCAATGGTCTTGTTTTGCCAATTTTGCTATTTATCCAACTGATGTTACAGCAGTCCACCATATATTTGCATAAAAACTTTCAAATACAGAGACAGGGAAGAGATAATACACATACACTAATCATTACAATTTGCTCCCTTAGGCAGGTACAGTACTTACTTTCCAACTGTCTAATATATCTGTGTGACCACACACAAAGAGTTTTAAGATATCCAAGACCAAAAAGGGGCATAGAAACGTATACCTTTCAATATGCAATCAGTTACTACTAAACGAATTTTCATTTTATATGTATATTCTTTTACAAATTCATTTTCAGAATCAAATTTAACATTTATACTTGTCATTTCCAGACATAGTCTTTACTGAATTTAAGACAATTATAAAGGATATTTGATTGAAACTAGTAAAGATATAATTAGATACGTTGAACTCATAATTCCTATGTCTGTAGAATTCAAGATTATTTGAGAAATCTATTTTCACAAATGAATTTGAAGCTGGTAGACTTCAGCAAAACTTATACATCTGTAAAAATTGTGCACTTTATTGTGGACTCTTGAAAATTGCTACTAATTTACTCTAATATCCAGTTTATTATAATTTTATCACTGAACTATAAGTTTCAAAATACTGAACAATTTAATTACATTGATTAAAGTTCACGTTAACACTTTGTTTGTTAAAAACATAAAATTACTTAGTCATATGTTACAAAGTGTTAGAAATTTTAATGAAGATATATACCTTCGACAGACGGCCCATTTCGATGTTATGTCACGTCTTCTTCAGTGTCTCCTGAACTACTGGTGATCTTGAATTCTGCAATGTGCATTTGTCGATGGTAGGGGTAGGGGTGTGTTGCTCTTATGGTGGGGGCTGGTTGTTTGTGTGTTATGACGTATCATGACGTCGAATAATGTGTGGGTATTGAACTGTAATTGTGTGTTAAGTATATGTTGTGGGTATGTTATTATATGTTTATATATTTCGTATTGTTCTAGGATGTTTAACTGTGAACTTTTTGGTGTGATGTGTAAAATTTCCATATCTGTTTCTATATTATTGTAGTCATGATTATTGTTGATAATGTGGTCTGCATAATTTGATGTGATGTAGGGTTTGGTTATAGCTTTAATATGTTCATTATATCTTGTGTGAAAGGATCTTCCTGTCTGTCCTATGTAAAAACGTGGGCAACTATTGCATTTTAGTTTATAAACTCCAGTTGAATTATATTCATTCAGAAAACTAAAATACAAGATAGCATACAAAACAAATAACACAACACAGAAATATCTAAATAATCACATTAAACATTCAAATAAATATAATTCAACTGGAGTTTACAAACTAAAATGCAATAGTTGCCCACATTTTTACATAGGACAGACAGGAAGATCCTTTCACACAAGATATAATGAACATATTAAAGCTATAACCAAACCCTACATCACATCAAATTATGCAGACCACATTATCAACAATAATCATGACTACAATAATATAGAAACAGATATGGAAATTTTACACATCACACCAAAAAGTTCACAGTTAAACATCCTAGAACAATACGAAATATAAAAACATACAATAACATACCCACAACATATACTTAACACACAATTACAGTTCAATACCCACACATTATTCGACGTCATGATACGTCATAACACACAAACAACCAGCCTCCGCCATAAGAGCAACACACCCCCATCCCTACCATCGACAAATGCACACCGCAGAATTCAAGATCACCAGTAGTTCAGGAGACACTGAAGAAGACGTGACAATGTCGAAATGGGCCGTCTGTCGAAGGTATATATCTTTTTTAAAATTTCAACACTTTTTAACGTATGATTAAGTAATTTTATGTTTTTAATTTAATTACAATACCAGACAGAATAGACAGAGAACAAATAGAGGTTTACTAACAAATTTCGAGGCATTGGATGAGCTAAATGATCCTTAAAGCATCATGTTAACGAATTGTCTAAGATTACACAGATAAATGTTGACAAAGTCTCATGACAAGGTTTCAAGGTAATAGTTCTGAGACAATAACAAGGTTACCAGCTGAAAATATTTTTAACTATGACGACAGCAACATCTCAGAAGACCCCAGAAAAGCTATGATATTCAAGAAGAGAGTTAAATATCCGACAACATTACGAATCTCTATTTCATTCTTGATGTGTACTGCCAAAGGAAATTGTGCTACTGCCATATGTTTACAAATCTACACTTTTTCTTTTACCTAGAGAGAAGGAGATCCAAAAGGAACTCCATTATACACAAAACCATGCTGAGCAAGATGAACATGATACAACAGAACTATCCGTGATTGGTTTATCATCTCCCATGAAAGAAAGCTCTTATTGATGATGATTTTGATCTTGCTTCACTCAAGAAAGGCTTCAAATATGTGAGAGGAACAATATATAATTTCTGTGTCTTCTGTCTCATGAAACCCATCTGTGTCTGGTAGTTGATGCAAGCTTTTTCTCATCAGCTGAAAGAAAAGCCAGTTTAAAAAAATTCTCAGTTGTTGAAAAAAATGTTTGTTCCCGAAAATTTTCAAACAACTCGTTGATGAACTTGTTAATATGAACAAGAATATAATTAGTGCCTTTGAAGTCACAGGAATCATCTCGTCTCTACACCACTTGAGGAAATATGCATTTCCAAGTATTTTCAGAAAATCCACCATACCATTGTAAAAAAGATCATAATAATGATACTGAAGTTACATATGAAGACAAAGCAGGAAGAACGCTTCATGTCACATAACTGAGCTGCTGAGATAATCCCCAGTTTACGTGGACATGAAGCATTCTTTCCCATAGCAGCCAACTTTTGAAGTGGCTTTTCATACAACTCGCATCATTTTTTTCGTTTTGTAGTTCAGGCACATGAGAGTGTTCATGCTAAACCATTAGATGGTAGCTTCATCTCCTTTTGCACTGAATGTTGATATGCCGTGTTTATCCCGCTTGGTCTTCATATAGTCCTACATGGAACAGCACAGAGTTAATGTATACCTTTAAAAATGCAGTCAAATTTCGCCATCCAAGACGTAAGTACAGTTTCCTTGCTAAGCCCATCTATCTCTGGAAGCGATCTGAAATAATAGATCAATATTATACAGCAGAAATAAGTAGAAGAGGCATAGAATTTGTGCACAGAACTATCCATAATTACACAGCAGAGACGTTAAAAAGTGTAGGAGAATAAAGTTCCATTTAGAGTTCCATCAAATAGTTTTTATATTTGTTGTTGCTATTATAGTTTTGAATCTTCTAAATACCGTATTTTCTGCAATACCCCGAGCACTTTTTTTCCCAAAACATACAAGTAAAAAATATGGGTGCACGGCTTATTCAAAATGAGGTTAGTAACTTTGCCCAATTTTCCTCCCACGCAAATTCTAAGGTGGCAGCACATGCCATTATCTTCCCGCATGGGTATTTCAATTGTTAACATTGTTAAATGGCGTTTGGATTAGCAGTACGTGTGTCAGAATCTGATAAGTGTATAGTTTGTGTGTCTTATATTTTCAATGGAATCGTGATGCATGTGCACGCAAATCACTCTCTCTTCTTGAAGAGAGCTTCAAAAAGTGAAGCATCTCCATTCAGCTGGACGGAACAGAGGACGACTGTATATAGAGAAGTGAGAGTGAAGACAATGCTCGGGAGACGATGATGATCGTGATGACGAAAATAATACAAAATTAAGTAGTTAATAGTGAGAGCAGGTACTTATTAGAATAAATCACATAGTCTCATACAAATTAAAGATAGTTAATTTACTGACACATGCTATTAATGTTGCATGATATCGTGTAAACGGCCAATTAAGCAAGACAACTGACATGCATGCAGTGTGTGCACATAGGATGTGTTTGAAATGTGTCCTGTTCGAGGATAAAATTTATTGTTAACTGAAATGTATTTGAGTTATTTGTTTTTCATTTATCGTGAATATATTTGCTGAAAATTTTTTTTTCTTTTATCCCTTCCAAAGGTGAGGTGCGTGGCTTATTTGAGAAAATACGGTAACATTTCTTATATATTAGAAGCATATTTACTATGTATACATGAAACCCCTTACAAAATATACAACAAACATGTTCGGTTTAAATGGTTTTTAGGATGTTAAGTGACCAGAAGAGGGAACAGTTGTACACCCTATATGTACTGATGGCAAGAAATACAGATGATTTGAAGGTTTTGATACAAACTGCTTCAAAATCCAAAAACATGTTAAAAAGTCTCATTTCCTACATAAGGATTCATTACTTCATTATTTTATGTATTAATTCCTAGGAAACTAATTTCATATGAGCCAGGTAGTAAAACAATATTACAACCATCCATTTACTGAAGACTTTAATAGGTATAAGGGAAATTTTTTACTGTTTTTAGTCGGCTATTTAATGATGCTGTCTGAACTATATTAGGTCATTTAGAGTCAATGAAATTAGTGATAGCGAGATGTTATTTAGCAGAATGAGGTCAAGAATACACCATGGGATTACCTGACATTCACCTATGAGTTAGGGAAAGATTCGGAAAAAAATCCAAGCAGGAATTGAACATACATGCGTGCTTAGCTCCAGATCAGCAGGAAAATGCAAATGCACCTACTGCCTACACTATGCCTTTGGCTATTTTGGTAGTGTAATCTGATAGAAACAATCAAGAGCTGCATAATCCTATTGGAGGACAAGGCATAGTCAGATTTGTAGAATCCCAAAGACTGAAGTGGCTAGGACACTAGGGCACTGCAAAAAATTTTTTTCTTAAATTTCCTAAGTGCACCCCAGCCATGTTATTACGATTATGGAAACATACTTGTGTACAAATTTTCAGGTGTTTAGGTCATATTTTGACCCCCGCCCACCTCAATAATAGCTTTTGCTATGAGGTGAAAACTGAATTACTTTTTCCTTTACAAGTTGTAACTAACAATGAGTGAAGATATGGAAAAGCAATCACCTGAAGGAATGATCTGACTCCTTTTGTCCACACCAAACTGTCCAGTACTTAGAAAAGATGATGGAGAAGATCTAAAAGCGTGGCTCATAAGGAATTTACTACAAGATCTGACACCGAAAGAAGGATCTCAACTGCTTTCCAATGTGGATGTGCTTTGTTTCTTTGTTTTTCTTAATCGTGGTCCAATGCAGAAAGATAAGAGAGATGATGTTATTGAATATGTTATTTTGAAGATAGAAGAATTTTGGAAACTCTTTGGTATTCCTGCGATGCATATGAGAGCTGGACATTCCAAACAAAAACTCAGTAAAATAGAAAATATGGAAAGACTAGCGGTACTAATATCTGGTATGCCAGACTTTGAAGAAAGTAAACTTCTTGGTATTCTGGTAATTACAAACACAACAGGTACAGAACAAGCAAGAGCTACTTTTGGTCTTGCAAATGAATGGGAGCTCTCTGATAACGTGAGATTCCTCGTTTCTGACACTACAGCTTCAAACTCAGGATGGAAAATCGGAGCAAGTGTACAGCTCGAAAAATTACTGGACGAAAACTTGAGAGAATCTTTTGTTCAGTTCACAAGACATTGTCAGGTGAAACATAAGGTCCTGAAAATGACAATTTCATTCAATTCAGGGACTCTATTTGGAAAACTATCAATACAGAAGAAAAATTTAAGACCATACAAATCAAGGACAGGTCACTGAAACTCATAATGGAAAATACAATTCAATTACTGAAGAGAATACTTTCCACCCCAAATAGAAATAACTTATTAGCTCGTGCTGATTATCGGGAGTGTGCTGAGCTAATGTTAGTTCTGGGAGAAACACCTGAATGAGGAATACACTGGCTGAAACCTGGAGCAGCTCACAATGCTCGATAGATGCCGTCCATTTTGTATCCAGCAAAGATGTTTGCTTTCAGTGCTCAAGCAGGATATGACAAGATCATGATCGATAAATTAGAAGCACTATGCAAATTCTATGCACTATTCTATGTTGAAAAATAGTTCTCTTCATCCAATGGTGCCGATGCAGTCTACAATGATCTGAATCTGTGGCATGACTTGATCAAATACCGCAAGCACAATCTTCAAGTTGCTAATGCAGCCGTACAAGCCATGGAAAGACACGTGTGGTATTTAACCAAAGAGTGTGCTGTGTTCTCCCTATTTTCAACCAGAGTTACTAATTGAGAATGGCAGCAATTTACTAGGACATTATTTCGATTTCCGCGACTAAAAGAATTTGAGAGGGGCATTCCAACATTTCCAATCCTGAACCACAGTACGAAACTCTCATCTCTTATTGGCCCTAAATCCTGGTTCTTTTTTCACAGCATCGACGTTGAGATCCAATAGCTTGAAAAATCCGTTAGCCAACAGCATTTTCATCACAATTATCAAGAAGCTAAGGCATACATACAGCATTTCAAAGTGGTGAATGATCTTTCTGAGCGGGCCATAAAGGTGATTCAAGACTTCTCAACTAGTGTTACCGATGACGAAACTCAAAAACAGTACTTATTGCAAGTGGTTGAATATCACCGTAAACAAATTTCCAAGTATAAAAAAGAGACATTAGAGATGTCAACTGCAGCCTCTAACAAACCTTAAATTCAGGAAATATAGTGATTTGATGTGGATATTATATAGCTGAGGGTAAGATTTAATTACAATACTTGTTAATTACTACATATGTCGATTTACAGTATCGCATAATGAACTTCGTTAAAAGAGAAACATTTAATATTACATTTTCTCATTATTTTACTATAAGAAAAGAAT
Organism: Periplaneta americana; assembly: GCF_040183065.1. Classification (NCBI taxonomy): domain Eukaryota; kingdom Metazoa; phylum Arthropoda; class Insecta; order Blattodea; family Blattidae; genus Periplaneta; species Periplaneta americana. The sequence continues at coordinate 91,075,221 of NC_091126.1, forward strand.
ATCTTATTAGTCAGTCATGTTGGGCGGGGGTCAAGACATGACCAAATTACGTAAAACATGGTATACACTCATATTTTATCAAGTGAAACAACATAGAAGGGGTGCATCTCGGAAATTAAAAAAAAAAATAATTTTCTCTATATCCTCATGCAATGGCCTACTAGGACACCTATATAGAATGCTGGAGAATAGAATCCCTAAAAGAATGCTACAAAGGAGAATACATAATAGGAGAGTGGGAAGACCAAAATTAAGATAGTTAGACGGAGTTAAAAAGGACTTGGAAACTATGAGAGTAAGAGGATGGATAGAATTAGTGGTGGATAGATCAAGATGGAAAGCTGTCGTCCAAGTGGCCAAAACCCACCCAGGTTTGTAGAGCCAAAGAAGAAGAATTTGATAAAACTGTTTATAAACACATAATGTTAATGTTAAAATATATTTGTTCCAAAATATATGTATATTTTGGTTTAATTTAACACAAAATACTACGCTTCGATACACATAATACAAGGAACAAAAATAATCAACTGTGTGGATAATGCTTAACAAAACCTAAAATATTTTCATTCAATACACTTCAACAAATATCGTAACGTTATTACTCTCCAATCACTTAAAGAAGCATAATTACTTTTCAGTCAGAATGCATGAAGACAACACTGTAGAATGTTTTGCTACAAATGTCTTACTTATATTCATAAGGTGAGCTTCTGTATTTACCTTCATCTGCGATAAGTGCCACATTTTAGACATTGTAAAAAAATGAGAACAATTCAGTAACACTGAAAGTCTGTATATGAGTTCCTATGCAATATATATATATAGGCCCATTATATTAATTTTTTATCAGTTTTTTAATGTTGCTATATCAATTATAAGTCATTTAGTGTCACTGGAATTATTGGTGATAGCAAGAAACAGGATTCAAAACCACGCCTTAATGCAGTCTCAGATCAGTAGGAAAACATGCTATCACCTGAGCTATGCTGGTGGACACACAAACTTGTTACAAGTGTTTATATTTATTTTGCCATCAAGTACATATATAACATAAATAAAGATTATTTTAAAATTTAACAATAAAATGATTAATACAGCAGCATGGTAAATTGTCTTATAATAAAACACATTTATGCATAACAATAATTGTTTCATTAAATTACTATATAAAACAATAATATTTCGAATGATTACATATGACCGCACATTAAAAAGAAATGAAGTACCGGTACATAATTTAATTGTGAAATGATTTCTACTCAACTGTTTCCTCGTGTGTCTGTGCCTGTGCGTGTGTGCGTGTTCTTGCATGTTCATAAGCGTTTATTACGAAAAGATATTTGTTAGTAATAAATCAACAGATCTGTGTATACTACAAGAAAGTGAATGAAGAAATAGTGGAATGATGTCAAACCAAATGAGAATACAATGAGAAAACCTTCCCTAATGCTGAAAGGCAGTACAAAAGCATGCATCATGTTAACAATATATTGTAACAAAAATGTTCCAAGAAATACTGTGAAATCAATGTCATAAGCAGTATTATCACAGTCTAGTACATAGTCACGAAGCTCAATACATAGGGAATATGCATCCATTGAGAGTTGAAGTTTAGTTGCTAGCCACTAGGATTGCTACTACACATAGTCGATCTAGGATTCACAGTTTATAAGCACTTGGAGCATTGTATCACGAGATGTGCAAAAAATCACCTCAAGCTTCGTGACTGTATGTAATAGACTGTGATATTATTTCGTTTGTTTGTTTCTTTGTATCTTCCTTTCGGTTTCTGTAAACTGATAAACAAAGAAACTGATAAATATATACATAGATACATAAAAACAAGTGTAATGAGAATAAATCAAAATATAGAAAGCCAGTAAGGGATTTCAGAAGCATAAAGGCACATCTGATGTACGAAAGTCTAAAACTATCTTTTTTTAAAGCAACTGAAATTATAAGACTTGAGACGTTCTTGGGTGTTCTTCTTCATCATCATCATCATCATCATCATCATCATCATCATCATCATCATCATCATCATCATCATCATCATCATCATGTGCTTTCCAGACTATGAAAATTCTTCGCTGCTGAACTGAAAATACAATGTCATCATTCCCTGTACAGGTTTTCCTTCATTCCCATATGTTTAATGTCTCCATGTGTTTGTGTAATTCATCTAAATATCAAAATCTTGCTCTTCCCAGTATCCTGTGTCCATGTGGTAGCTTTCAAAAGCTCTCTTAATTTTGTTTCCTTCTGGAGCTCTGAGTATACAGAGTGTTTCAAATAATTTACAGTTGGAAAGTACAAACTAACACAAGCAAAGAAGGTCCAATATACATTGATCCACAAGTTAACCATTGTCGGGATAATGCACATTTTCTGTTGACATCCCTAACTAAATTCTACCTACAGATGTTCAAAATGCTGACCACGCATCTGAACACAATGTTGTGCTCTTCTCTGTAGTGAGCTGTGAATCCTATCAGGCAGTCCTGGATCATTTTTTATTTGCTGATAGGCACATTCAATCCGAAACCGCAATTCCTGAAGTGTGTTGACCTCAGAAGTTTAAGCCAGGCTTTTTACACGACCCCAAATACAGAAATCTAATCAGATTTAAATCCGGTGAGGCCCTCCTATGCCTAAGGGAATATCACATTAAAAGTTAATTTTTCGGACCAGTGTTTGTTGGAGCTTTTTTATGCTTCTTTCAGTTAGTACTTTTCACCTATAAATTATTGACCACCACTGTATATCCCATTCACCCTAGTCTTTCAGCTTTCATTTTTGCAACTATCCTGGATTTCCTGGAGAGACTGTAAACATAATTCCTTAATCTCATCCATTTTGAAATCAATGGTGAAATAGTGCACCAAATACATTAATCAAAATTTTTCGTTCAAAGATTTTCAAATTCTGTTTATTTATTTTTGTAATGATCCAAGTTTCAGAAGCATATTATTAAGTCATTATAAAAGCAAATGGGTGGTTTGTATATATGAAAGTTTTCTTCTTCTTGAAATCAATTTACTTTTCAAAATCTTTAATAAATTATAAGGACACCAATTAGCATTCTGAATTCTAATGTCAATTTCTTCTTTTATATTATTGCTCAAATTTATTTTTATACCTAGACATTTTAAATCATCAACCCTTTCAAATGTGTTTGTATTAATGTATAGTATGTAACTCCATGAAGGTGGATTTTCAGAAACTATTAGATGTTTTGTCTTGTCTGTATTCATTTGCTAATCATTTACAGTTATAACATTGAAGAATTTCATAGTAAGAATTTTATTTTTATCTTCACTTTCTTCCAGTAACACTAAATCATCAGTATAAATTGACACATTAATTTTGTTTCTTAATTTCCCTTCAATATTCTAATATTTCATTGATCAAATTATTTTTTTTTCTATTATTAGATTAAATAATATATAAGTTACATTGAGTCTCCTGCTTTTACTCATGTATTCACATCAATTCTCACTTTTACTTTATCTTTGACACTGCTTATACACATTTTTATCAAGTTAATTACTTTCTCTGGAATTCCAAATTTTTTCACTGTTGTCCATAAATATTGTCGAATGCTTTCTTGAAATGAATAAATAACATGTGTACTTCTTGTGAAAATTCACATTTGAAGACCAAGCAGGAAAAACACTTCACGCCTACTTTCAGCGCAAAAGGAGCTGATGTTGCCATCTAATGGATCAGCATGAACACTATCACTTGTCAAAAGTACAAAACGGAAAAAAGATCCAAGTCGTACGAAAAGCTGCTTTGAAAGTCGGCCGCCAGGGGAAAGAATGTTCATGTCCATGTAAAACCGGTGATTATCTCAACACCACAGACATGTGACATGAAGTTTTGTCTCCATTTCATCTAAATCCAGATTAAGCATCACGAAAGATGGCCTATTTATATTTTGTATATGACAAGTGTAAGTAATATACTTATTAATGTCTTATATGCAGATTTAAGTAAAGATATCCCCATTAGTTGGACAAGATTAATGAATTTCCCTTTTATAAATTTGACAGATTCTGTTCGTAATTTGTCTTCTTTTCATATTTTGCTAATAAGTTTATGAATTCTGTAAATAAGCCCAGTGTTATTAAGCTTCCATATTTCTGATGATGTGGAATCACTTTCAGGGGCTTTATTATTTTTTTTTTTACCTTTATATGCTGTTGGTAATTTCCTGCTAAGACTGTTAGTCAATAAAACGTCAATTGTATGTATTCCAGTGCTTCAAGTAAGCTCATTGCCACATTAATGTTGTCATTATTGTTATTATTTAAAAGTTAATCAAAATGATCATTCCAAATATATGTTATAGCCTGTATGTCTTTAACCATGTTTCCTTTGGGGTCCTTCACAAAATTTGCAGTTATATGTGATGCCTTTACTATTTAATGTATATTATTCCTTTGAAGAAACCCATTGAATTTGAATCATTTTCAATTTTCCTCAAAATTTTATTTACAGAATCTCCTTATTTTTAGTATAGGTCTAGCAGCTCTTTGTTTTTCAAGAAATTATGCTCTATTTTCATCACTCAGATGTTGCCATAACTTCTTCCCCAATGGTAAAAAAATGAATTTCCATTTAAGTTAATGTTTGCTCTTATGCTTATGAGACCCAGAATAATATATATAAATAAGTCGTCAATCTGGTGTATTGCTTTAGTTAATAATAGTCACTGCTGCTTATGCTGGAATAAGTCATGTATAATTAAAATGTATGACAATTAGAAGATTCTAGCATACAGATTGAATCTGGAACAGATGGCAATATTGTATAGTTGTGCTGGTGGCAGTAACATTTTACTTATTCAGCGTCAAAATCCAAAGTGGACAAGAAATGGCACACAAATTTTGCCTGTAGTCCTCCATCAGAGACAGAGTTCCTTTATGTGCTGTAAATCTACAACAAGGGATACACAGCCTTACTTCCCTTACAGAGGAAGCTATGCTAAAGATTTAATCGCTATTTAAAATCCATCACCCTCAGTCAGGTTTGAAACCTCAAATGTAGGATCAATAACATATCACCGAGGGCAACAGGTACATATTCTGAAATGAAAACAAAAAATATATTTTTGAACATAGGCCCTGAAATGCTTAGAATTTCTGTTATTGCTACTATGATCTTCTAACTGAAATGGAGAGAAGGATGTATGGCCATTGAGTGCAGACACTTTCAATATTTAACACGAAATTTTTCTCTTTTGTTATGAGTTCACATTTAGGAGGAACTAGCATCCACGAATCCAATTACAGTTATGCTAGAATCAGTTTATAAAGAGCACATTAATTTGCTTTGCTGAAGTTCGGTTATATAATTCCTCCAGAAATTAGAAGATTACAGTGACAGTAAGAGAAAATTTAAAGATTTTAGGATCCAGGTTTATGTCATGTAACTTTGTTTTCTTACACAATATATGTACCTAAAATATTGCCGCCTATTTCAGATTTACTCATTTTCTTCAGGCAGGAGTCAACATTACAGTTAAGAGAATAACGTACCTTACACGCTTTTCAATATTATTCCTGAATACTTCTCGGAAATCATGCTGTGAACAGGCCCCTGACTGCACCATCTTCATTACTCGTTCAGATTTCAGAAATACTTCAAAGTAGCTTTGTACAGCATTTTGAAAAGCTTCGTCTGCCATAATTTGAGTGTCACCTTTCAGGAAGCTCTGAAACCATCAAGATAAGTAGCTGTGAAAATGGTAACATATACCTGGAGAGCTGAAATTTCCTAGGGCATCAGATTCCCTCAGAGAGAACGCTACTGCAAAAATTTTGTTTTCAATTTTAGTTTTTTTTTCCTGTTGATAAAAATCGTAATAATTTTAACATACAGTTGCAGCTACCATATATAAAGCTTCAAGCTGTGTGTTACTTATAAAGCTGCGTTGCAGATAGTACAAACGAAATATCTCGTACTATAAACAAGCAGCGCTCAACAAAGTTATGCTGTCAACTCTTCATTTCCCATGTGCATAATTAAGCTATATATAGCCCTGTAACGTACAGACAAACGCAGCGTGCTACCAGTGTTATGGTTAAGCCAATGTATACAATGAACTTCGGATTAGCAAGCAAACTTTTTAAAAGCTAGCAAGAACTTTATTGCCATTTAGAGTTTAACAATTATAACACTGATATCAATATTTTTCGAAATATATTAAACTTCAACTTCAGGCAGTGGGCCCACCCCAGAAACCACTTTAGCAAAATTTGTGGTCTCCGTAATGGCATCAGCCCAAAGTTTATGCCATCGACTCCAGGTAATAAACTGGATTTTTTCAAGCACATATTCCAAGTGCATTGGATGGCAACCATTCCCTCGTGTGCTTCCTAATAAAAGTTTCCTTTTTCTGATACTGTCACTCAAAATTCAGATCTCAGAGTGAAGTTTGTTCCACTGAACAAACAAAACAAAAAATTGAATTGATACCCAAAACTTTTGTGAATAACTTCTTGGATCTGTGCAAATTATCATTGGGTTTTGTTAATGCTGTTACTAGTAAATGGTGAGCTTACTTTACTTTATCAGGAAGCCTATGTAAACTTATACAGTATAATTATGTAATTAATTTCTTGGAATCAGTCATTGACCGATGCTGACTGGTGCTATATTAACTGTGTGGTTATCCAGCATGGATAAAATGTGATAACGAGATGAGATCGAGGATTCACCATGGGATTACTTGAATTTAGTCTCAAATTTTGGAAAAACCTTCAAAATTCTACCCAGAAACAGCCCAAGCAGGATTTGAACCTATGCTCTAACACAGTCTCAGAGCATGTGTCTCATACACTACCTCTAAACCACGTTGTGACTGATTAATGTTATATACCTAAACATGCTTTGAGTTCTTCGTCTTTTCATCATCTGTACTTAACGAAGGTTCTGGACAAGTTTATTTTACACATACGACACTCCTTTCCTAATTACAGTGCTGCAAACAAGAATAGTATGAATTAAGTGTTCAGGTACACTTAATTTTTACCGCTATTATGTACTCATAAAATAAGTAACATTCTCGAAGTCAGAACAGGCAATCTTGCCTACTTTGTGTGTTGTGAAGATCATCATAACGAAGAATGAGGAGTATCATCACTAAAGCTCGGAAGTTCCGACCTTCTGTTCTATGTGCCTGGCTGAAGCAACAGGCTAGTGTTGAATTCAGAACTTTTCTCCTGGGGGGATTTATACTAAACGTACGGAAGAAGGGGGGGGGGAGGTGAGACTGACAGCAAAAAAGCAATAATTCAGATCTTACCTAACAGCAGAGGCAGTTTATGTAAAAGGGAACATAGACAAATGGGGTCAATGAAAAAATAGAACTTTCATTCGTTTATATTTGTTTTAAACAATACTAAATATGTTAATACAGACATTAACTTAAAAATGTTAATATTGTCATGTAAGACATGGTGAATATGAACTATCTTTCTGTGTAAAATTGTCCTATAAAGCCAGTGGTAAGTACCATATTTCATCGCATAATCGTCGCACCCTTATTTATAGATAAACAGATTAGGATCTTAAAAGTTCACCGCATAATCATCACATGAATATTTCTGTTGATCATTATCAAGAATATTTAAAAATAACATGCCGCCACTGCAACAGAAAGTACCTTTATGCTCAAAGTCGAATGTGCGAGAAACAGTAGTGGCAGCTGACGAAAGTGAATGAAGTGGGGGTGCGAGATGTTAGCACCAAGTCAATGGCCATAAATTCCTTCAGTTCAGTACAATTGTTGGTTCTGAGTGGTGTTTGTTTACGAGTGTTAAAATACTTTTTTTAGGTCTAGACTAATCATCTTTCCGTGGACTGGTTTAGTCACATAATATCGACTTCAGTGTATCAGATGTACTGGTACAAGTGATTCAATAATACTGTTAATGTTTTAGTGACTAAAAATATGTTTACGTAAAGATTAATTTTTGGTCCTACATAATTTATCTGTTATGGTACCGGTAACAATTGAGGTGTTTGCCGGAAAAAGGGCGTATAAGTCAATATGACGAATTGAGATACATGCAATCTAAGATTTTAAAATGCACCTGAATAAAATGTTATACACACACGCAGCCCTGTCCTGCAGGTATGTACAGTACAATCAAAACAAAATTTCGCTACTATAATTAGCGAATTATTCACTACATTTTAAACCGTTTTCCCGAAGAAGGGCATATAGTTCTATCTGCCTTTCTTCTGGCAAAGCCCTCAATTGTTATTAGAGGAAAAAAAATTTGCTCCGGTGCCAGGGATCGAACCCGGATCTTTGGTTCTATGTACCAAGCGCTCTAACCACTGAGCATTTTCAGTAGACCTGACTGCTGTACAGCTGTCAAAAAAAAAAAGTGACAGCACTTGTGAACAGTGAATATATTCTAAGTCCAATTCGGATCACGGTGATGTTACATGATGCATCTACTTGTAGAATCGTACTTGAAGCAGTTTCGGAATTATAGTTTTAAGCAGGAGTCATTCGATATCTGCATCTTGTAGAGCAGTGGTAGAGTGCTAGCTTAGTGATTCAAAGGTTGTGAGTTCGAATCTTGTTCACATTATCATTTTATTTTGTTATCATTCATTAGCGATATAAATAATATTCAAGTTATCATTTATATTCTGTTATTCTTCTTTAGCGATATAAGCAATATAAATGTAATGTTAGGTTTGGAACAATACAGCTGCATAATAATAGTGTTTAGTTTTTTCTTCTTACAATATACTATCCTGTAACACAATAAAATGAAAAGGAGTGACAAGAATTTGAGCCTGAGACATTGACATCTAAATTCTGGCATTCTTCCGATTGAGCTACGGGGGGCACAAATAATGAAGAATATGCGGAAAAATTGGCCCAATCCCAATTCAAAACGTCCTGATGATTTGTGGAAGCTCGTCCAGGATGCCTCAGATGCCATGGCTGAGAACAGTCGCTATTTGAAAAGACTAGTCGATTCCATGCCCACTCAACTGCAAGATGTGATCGAGATGGGAGGAAGATGGACTAAATATTGAATCGTGGCTTTTTGTTTTGTTTTTGAACTTTTAATTGTTTGAATTTTCTAAATCAGATGCAAGTTTGTTTTGTTTATGCCATGAAAGATATTTTTGTTAAGAATAAAATCTTTCTTTATTTCCATTTGTACCCATAATATCATAATAAAATTACGATAAAGTTATGGCATAATACATTCATGAACCTGATGTTAATTACAAAACAGTCGTAAAAGAGACATGAACAATTATATTTTCTCTCTCTCTCTCGAACGTACGACCTCATAAATACCAGCCCAAACGCTACCACTACACTACAACAGTAACATGCAGAATACTTCAATTATAACTGTAAATAACAGGTCACATGGTCCAACAACATGTAACATCGCCTCTGTCTCCCAACTGTAATGAAGATATGCGAAGGGAATTTTTGATTCTAGAGTGCAGTCACTTTTTCTTTTGACAGTTGTACCTCCATGTTGGGAGCATGCATTTGTTTATACTAAAGTCCTGTCCCTAGCTACATGTTCTGGACAGAAGGTCGGAACTTACGAGCTTTAATCATCACAGCGTGAATATCTAAGCTCGAAACTTAAGACTATGAATTTTTCTCACATACCCATGCTTGAAATTTAATATTATGAATTTATCTTACATATACTGGAAACAATATATTATAGCTTCCACTAACCTGGAAACGCCCCTGGATAGTTTCCAGTTGCTGTTTAGTAATTTTTGTTTGACGTCGCGTCATGTCAGTTGGTTGCTTAGCATTAAACGGGTAAGCAATACATCGTGATATGAACACATACAACTGAATTCTTCGTTTACGTTCCTCCTCTTCTCTTTCCTGTTTGTCCTGCAAAATGATAAATAAATGTTAAGTATATGAACACTTATTAGCACTTGAAATGAACACAATAAACTGATGACTTCATTTCAGTGTAATTTTTACCAACTTACATTCTGTAACTAACTGATACATTGCATAGAATGTCCAATGCATGTCTATTGCTGAGAGGAAATCCTTCCCCCAAGCAAAAAAGAAAAGAGGAAAGTGTCAGAAAAATTACATATATTTTCTCATGATACTTTTCATGAGTTTCACTACAATTGAGATGCTTTAGCATGTTGTAAATTATCATCATTCACACAGTTAAATATTCAAAAGTACTATCTAACAAAATTAAATAATTTGGTATAAAATAAATTAAAAAATAACCTTTTGTTTCTGCATTACACAAAATTTGCATTCAAATAGAAAAGAATTTCAGTTCCATGTATTACAAAAGACAGGCATTCCCTATAATAAAAGATAAAAAGATATTTGACTTTATTTATAAATTGCATATTTCAAGGACAACTGTACTCTCTACAGTGTTAATTTTGCACTAATGTTCCATTTTTTAAAGAACTATTCATTTTATGATGCAAATTTACATATACACTACCGGTCAAATGTTTTCGATCAGCTATGAAAACAACTATATACTTTATTTCAATGTACAAACACATCCAAAAAATTAAATAGATCAACAAAATAAGTATTTTCTCTCTCTAGCATTATGGTATGATAGAATATTCAAAACGAAATCCCTGTTTTAACCACAAATCCATAATTGTGATAGGTGATCGAAAACTTTTGACCAGTAAGTGTACAAAGTGACACTCTTTATCAACAAATTGACAAATTAAATCCATAAAAAGAATAAACAAAGTTTATATTAAAAACAATATGTAATTAAAATTTTTCTCGCATTTTTAAGAATATTTAAATAATTCTACTCATAATAATGCTAAGCTCTTGCTAAAAATATATAAAGTCTTCAAGTACCACACAGACTATAAACTTTTCATAGTCCTATCATGGCAGGTTGTGAAGATAAAGCAGACGTCTCAATAGGGCCTTCTCAGAGCACTTCCTCCTCTCTTTCTTTCTTAATGTAAGAGTGGAACAAGATGGGGGAGCAGTTCGTGTATCTCCGGATGACGTCATTGATCGCAATGTTTGAATAGGCATCTGCAACCTCTACGATGTTGTCTCCATCTCCGAGAAAGAATATCCTTATTACCGCAAAATATATGAAGAAATAAAAGCTTTCATAGAGAAGTGAAATTGTGGGAGTCAATTGACCACTTCATTAATCTAATTGTTACCTAATTTGAATCAAGACCAGTAACTAATATAATGAAGTACTGAAGGACTTGAGAAAAGAATTTGAGACCCGATTTAAGATTTGAATAGTTCTAATTTAAAATAATTCTGAATTTCTAAGATGTTTTGGTTATTGATAATTATTGAAAACATTACGAAACATATTATTTAACTATTATTGTAATTACTATATTAATATTGACGTATCGTAAGAATACGTACCTTAACAATCAACATGTTTAATTGTAATTTTATTATTACTGTTTAATTGAATTTTATTTTATTAAATATAGTATAAACTTAAAAAAAAAGACATACCAAAAACCATTTACTAGAAATGAAGTATTGTTGTTGTTTAGTGAACTGTCCGAAGAAAGGTCTGAATCTCACAAGTGATACCAAAAGACACCACTTATGAGACAACTAGGCCAGGAGATAATGGGGTAGGGTTGCCAGTTCCTTGTGCTTAAATAATTACGTAACATGTATGGTTGTTCATGCTTCAGATTTCTTTTTACTCATTAATATATAATTAATTAGAAAATAAAGTTATTATTATTATTATTACTATTATTATTATTATTATTATTATTACTGCAAACTACTTAAGAAATTCTATTCCTTCCGAAAACAACCGTCTATTGTGACAGTACAACTCAAAAGTGCAGCTTTGTGGAATTTCTCCCGCGACAGTTACAACTTAGCTCGCTCATGCGTATGACATTAATCAGCGATCGGCTATCTTCGGGTACTGCGCTTATCTCTTCAGCTGACTACGGTATCTACACTCGCTCTCTGTAACAATTTTTATGCGTTGGCCTTGAGACGCCTGAGATAAAGGAATAAAAGCATGGAAAAAAAAAAAAAAAGTAAAGTTTCAGGAAATAGAATTCAAAGTAATAGTTGTTGCAGAATAAACAATTTATTCAATACATTCCTCCTCCATATGTACTCTGGTTCAACATCTCTGCCTCTCTTCTTCCTTTCATGCTGCCTGGCTTTTATGTACAGCAAGCACTTTATGCCTCTATGTCTGCATTTCTCATATGCTACCGGTTCATCACTTGAAGTCACTTATATACACATACAGTGCTGTCATGGAGGCCATACTGAGCCATACATTGTATGGAAACCTACAATTTTTTAATTAATCGTATGGGGAAAAGAAAATTTTGTTTGTACGAAACCATATGCCATATGGATGACTAAGTTTGGAAGCGGAGATCTGTACAGATCTTAGATCATCTCTTTCCATTCCTAATGTATTTTGTCTGATGTTCATAAACAAAAATTTTCCACCTCTGCTGCACTGGAATCCAGAATTATATGAAATAATGGTTGAAAAACAAGAAGTGCTGCAAATACACATTCCAAGATTCATTGAGACAAGTGTGCATCTACAGTGGAGCTACATGGTGTATTCTTTAAATCAAGCTTGCTGTACAATTAAAATGTAAAGCAAAACAATTTCTTTACTTCTTCTTTAACCCTGCTTTATCGCGTGCGGAATTCTGTTCCGCATTATATTATTTCCATTAATATTTCTGTTATCTTTAACTGTAGCCTTTTGATCTCGTGTCTAGCTGCCTTTTTATTGTTCACTTTTACGCCACAATACTAATTTTCATTCTGTTCCCGACCATTAGGGAGCATTGGATATTTTATTTCAAGAGTGCAATTTGCGGAGAAGAATTCCGTGCATGACTAAATAAAGTTGTCCATTTCGTTGGCGTAATTTCGACATGTATCGAGATTTTGAAATTTCATAGTTTATCTCGCATACAAAACAATATTTTATTGTTGCATTCCTCGAAAAATAATTGGCCATTTATGGATCTACTGAATTTTTTTTAATAAATATAAGCTTATATGCTATAATAATCCTAAATGATATCTATATAGGCTTATTCTGGCATTTTTTCAATCCACAACTAGAGCCATTTTCTTCCGTGCATACACAAATCCTTTTATTCCACAACAATAGCGTCAGTACTGATCAAGATGTAAGCCTGTAAATATGTTTCCAGTGGTTCATCCCTGCATTGTTTGGTGTGAAAATAATACTACAGGCCATAACATTTTTATAAGGGTTTATAAAATTTATTTGTATAGATTTCTGTTTAACATCTCCAAGACGGACGATTATGAAAGAGAAGAGCAAAGAATTCACAACGTGTTGTCAGAGATTAAGAATTCTAATGAAGAGGGCCATTCAGGCATTGTAGAAGATAAAGATTTATGTCCAAAGGTTTCTCATGACTATTATACGTAAGACACTAGTTCACCAATAAGAACAGAAGACGATTACGACATGTTACATAGTTCAAATAAAATGTTGGTGATTTTCTGTCTAATTATTACTGATTAATTAAAAATGAATATTTTATTAAAATATGACATTTAGATTTTATGAACACTTTGTAATAAACTTAATAAAGGAAATAAACTTATTAAAAGTAATATTTAAACCAATAAAACATGTAATCATGTTACTTTAATTATTACGGCAGTTTTACTTTATTATTCTGTGGAACAAACTTCTGTGCGCGACTAAATATGTAACTCTGAGCGCGCGACTAATGCAGGATTGATATAAAAAAAATCATTAAATGACAGTTTGAGAGATAGAGAGAGGAGAGTAAAATATATTTCACGGACGAAAACTAGGGGTGGGGAGTATGGCTAAGAGAAAAATTACCACGACAGCACTATTATACACATTATATATACAGGACTGGGCAGTATTTGAAATACATTTGCATTTCGTATTTTGTAATTTGTAAGGATTTTCGAAAGTATTTTGTATTTAAATACATAAAATTGATGTATTTTGTATTTCAAACACTCAAATTACTTTTTTCTTCTTCTTGTCCTTCAAGTTTTGACTCTGCAGGATTTAAAGTTTCTCACTCTGGCTACAAAAGGAGTTTATAGTACTGCTTATCGAATATTTTCGTGTGACCGTGCGTATTTCCTCTTCTGTTTCTACACATATACAGTGATTTGAAACTGATTGTATCCTATGTTGCTAAAGTTTATAAGGTGGTGTTTACTTTTGAGCAATGAACATTAATAATATGAGTATAAAAGACGAAGAATTGGTTTTGCATATTTACATATTTTACATTGACCAATAATGTTATTTATAGGCAATTCAAGCACTGACTCCCTGAGTAATGAAGAGGATGATGGTGGTGATGATGAAAATAGTGAAGTGACATAGACATCGTTGGATTTGAAGAATGAACTTTTGTCTTACTTGCCTACTAATTTCAGATGTGCTAGCCATACATTTAGTTTTCTTACCACAGCTGATTTCCTTAATGCCATAAAGAAATCTTAAACAGCATCAAGGATCCATCACCCAACACTTGTTAAATGTTCAGCATTATGGAATGCGTCTAGGAGACCCAAATTCTCAGAAATTATATCAGATGTCTTGAAATATTCATTAAAGTTTCCTTGCCCAACTCGATGGAATTCTCTTTATGACTCAGTTCTCAAATATTTCAATTCAAACATGATATAAACAGTATATGTGAAAAACTGAGTTTGCCAACTTTCAAAGATGTTGACTTTCAGTACCTTGAAGAATATTGTGCAGTTCTGAAGCCCACTGCCGTAACTCTTGATTTAATGCAAAATGAGAAGACGTGCTATTACAGCCAACTTTTACCCACATTAATTTCCCTCAAAAACAGATTACATATTCTGTTATCTAGCAGTCTAAGCCATCTATTCCAAGTAACTCCAATCCTAATAAGTTCACTTTCATCAAGATTTAAAGCAATGTTTGATCTGACCTCAGAAACAAATTGAGCTATTTTGGCAGCTTCCTTCCACCCATCATTTAAGATGAGATGGCTACCTGACACTGCCTCACCAAATGATAAGAAGAGGATGCAGAATATGTGTGTGAAATCAGCTGCACAGTTCTCTGCTACACCTTTGGTCAATTCAGATGAAGACGATGCAAACAAGTTTTATATTTCCAACTAAAGTACAACAGACTTTGAAAAGCAAAAAGAAAAGCACTTGTCTACTGTGGCGTATGAGCTCATACAATTCTTCAATGGCAAAGGAACACCCTCTGCACTCTAGAGAATTACTCAATAGTGAAACATGCTTTTATAAAGTACAATACAAATTTGTGTTCCTCTGTGCCTGTAGAAAGATTGTTCTCTTTTGGAGAATTTATTCATTCACCAGCAAGGGGATCCTCATGCGATGAACTTTTTGAGAAACTGATTTTTTTCAAGGGAACAGTAATTCTTCAGATGTAGCATAATTTCATTGCTGACTGGGAAAATGAAAAATGTTCAGTTACACTGTTTACTTCGAGATAAAAATACTTTTTATGTTCATATAATATTTTAGATTTTCAGTAATATTCTTATTTCTTTATATATTTTATCGAGTATTTGAAATACAAATGTATTTTGGTTATTTTTTTTAAGTATTTTGTATTTGTATTTCAAATACTTGGATGTCAGTATTTTGCCCAGCCCTGTGTGTGTGTGTGTGTGTGTGTATGTGTATATGTATATATACAGGGTGTTTCCGAGGTGATGTTACAAACTTTCAGGGGTGATGGTGAAGGGCACATGTATCAATTTGAGATAAGGAACCCTGGTCCGGAAATGACTGAGTCGAAAGTTACAAGCAAAAATAGTTGTGTGGAAATGAAATAATTTTATTCCTCTGTACACCTTATTTATGTGTATTTATCTGTATAACTTACACATACTGTCTACATAAGTTGTCTACTTACAGTATTCCATTCAGTGCACTGTCTGAGGGATGGGGACAGGAAACTACACTAAAGCAATGCAGATAATGTAATGTGAAACGGACATGGTCGGTCCTGATATGCATGTCTGTAGACAGCAGTGTATGTGTACACGTTGCAGTGTCCAGTCGATCAGTCCTAGTGAAATGGAGGAGTACACAAGAGCAGAATATGCAGACATGATTTTCGAATACGGATGAGCCAATGGGAACAGTAGACAAGCTCACAGAATGTATCGGGTCAAGTACCCATGTAGGAGACATCCGGCCCATACCATCTTTCTACGACTGTTCCAAAGGTTAAGGGAAGGAGGGCACATGGCGTCAAATTACAATTCCATTTCCACACAACTATTTTTGCTTATAACTTTCGACTCACTCATTTCCGGACCATGGTTCCTTATCTCAAATTGATACATGTGATCTTCGCCATCATCCCTGAAAGTTTGTAACACCACCTCGGAAACACCCTGTGTGTGTATATATATATATATATATATATACACACACACACACACACACACACACACAGAGTGTTTAAAAAATACGGGGCACAATTTCAGGTATGTATTTCCCACATGTAGATAATCAAAATAGTTCATTACAATATGTGTCTGGAAATGCTTCTTTCCGCAGGTCGTTGTCATTACAGAAGATGTTCAAAATGTCCACCTCCTGCTTGAATACAGACCTCACATCGATGTGTCATTGACCTGCGAACACGATCCCAAACTCCAGGAGTATTGCGTATGTCCTCAAAACATGCCACAATTCGATTCCGAAGGGATTCCAAATCAGGCACCAGAGACGAATAAACCAATGATTTTAAATGGCCCCACAAGTAGAAATCGAGAGGATTCAGATCAGGTGAGCGTGGAGGCCAAGCAATTGGGCCATCTCTACCTATCCATCGATCAGGAAACTTTCGATCCAAGTACTGGCGAGCCGTACGACTGAAGTGTGCAGGAGCGCCATCATGCAAGAAGTGAATATGTTGAAGATTGATCAGTGGAGTGTCTTCTAAAACATGAGGTATGGTGTTTTCCAGGAAGTTTGTGTACGCCTTCCCGGTAAGTCTGTTTACAAGTAGCCTACATGGGGTCCAACTAATCGATCACCAATGATACCGGCCCACATGTTGAGGGAGAACCGCACCTGGTGATGAGATGGAACAGTTGCACGTGGGTTTTCATACGCCTATACATGCTGATTGTGGAAATTTGTTATGCCATCTCGTGTGAACTGTGCTTCATCTGTAAATAATACTAAGGCAGGAAAGTTCGGATATACACCACACTGCTGCAAGAACCACTGACAGAACCTAACTCGTGCAGGGTAATCTGCTGGTGACAGGGCCTGTACAAGTTGCAAATGATAAGGATACAATTGATACTCTTTCAACAGTCTCCAGACAGTCGTATGAGGAACATTGACTTGTAACGCTACCCTTTGTGTGCTGATAGAAGGAGTCATGTTCACAGCCTCCAGAATCTCCTCCTGTACTTCTGGAGTTGTAGATCTTGGTCGTCCCCTTCCCAAACCAGGAGAGTTAAATTTTCCATATTCGCACAGACGGTAATGGAGACATACAAATGTCTTCCGATCTGGACATTGTCGCTGTGGGTACCCCTCCTGGTACAAACGACGAGCCAGCGCAGCATTGCCGTCCGCCTTACCGTACATGAAGTGTATCTCTGCCAGCTCTTGATTTGAATACATGTCACACAGTCTAATGCCTACACAACACTGAATGTAACCTTTGCCTCGGAATGAACTGTCAGAGTGCCCTCTTAATGTCTCCTTTGACGGCAACGACCTGCGGAAAGAAAAAAGTTCCGGTGAATTTCAATGTTGTGAAGGCCATAACTCGGAAATAAAGCATTTCCAGACACATGTTGTAATGAACTATTTTGATTGTCTACATGTGGGAAATACATACCTGAAATTATGCCCCGTATTTTTGAAACACCCTATATACACTAGTGTCCAAAAGTTAAGCATAATTCAATATTTTGTTCCCAACCTATCAGAATGGCACCAAACTAGTACAAATGAATCACACAGGATCTCGTATGCAACAGAGTAACACATCAGCAAATTTTGTTTTATTGTGGCATAGGGACACATTTCACACAATTACGGTACAAAATCTGACTATCACTTCCACAACAATGATGGTGCTGAGCGGTTAATATGGGGTGTGGTTACCCCTCATGGCTACACAGGTGTCGCAGCGCAGTGGCATGCCCTCTATCAGGTGGTTCAAGAACTCTGCAGACAGCTGTTTCCATTCCTGACGAAGAGCATTGCGGAGGGTTGAAAGTGTCCTCGGTGGAGGCTGGTGGGCTGCAACTCGTCTTCCTAATGCACCCATGCATGCTCTATAGGGTTCAGAGCCGGGGACATCGCTGGCCAGTCCATGCGCCAGATATCTTCCCCCTCGTGATACTCGTCCACCAGGTTGGCTCTATGCGGACGTGCATTGTCGTCCATAAAGATGAAGTGTGGACCAACTGCACCTCTGAAAATTTGCACATGTCGTTCCAGAACCTCGTCTCTGTACCTCTGGGCATTCACAGTACCAGCTGCGAAGATGTGCAGATCTGTACGTCCATTGAACATTATGCCTGCCCACACGAGTATGCCACCGCCACAAAATGGGCGTTTTTCCACGATTTTTGTGGGCTGAAACCTTGTTCCACGTTCCCTCCAGATTGTTGTGCGATGGGAATCATTGGTCAAACTGAATCTGGACTCGTCTGTAAACAGCACGTTCCTCCATTCATCCAAGGTCCAATGTTGATGTTGCCGACTCCACTGTAAACGGTTCCTTATGTGTACTCGAGTGAGCTGGACACACACTGCTGGTCGTCTGGCACAGAGACCGCCTGCCCTGAGCCTCTGGAATACAGGTTGCCTGGAAACTCGAATGCCTGAGGCAGTTGCAAGCTCAGAAGACAGTTGTCTTGCAGGCATCGTCCGATTACGTCGTGCTGTTAAGGTCAAATATCGATCCTCTTGCGGTGCTGTGACCCGTGGGCGACCTCGTGCAGGCATACGACGAACATCTCCTGTGTCTTCGAACCATCGCCAAAGCCTGAAAATGACACTTTGTGCCACATTCAGGGCTCGAGAGACTTCGGTCTGTGTCTGACGTGCTTCCAGACGTCCGATTATTCTACCCTTCAAAACAGGGTCCAGTTGGCATCTCTGTGGCATGTTGGTGCTGTTCTGTATACACTGTGATAAGAAACTACCCTCTGTTCACAATGAGAGAACAAGAACGAATGAGTCGCACTGGGTCTGTTTGCTTACCTTCGAAACACGTGTTTATTCGGAGGGAGGCAGAGGTTTAGGTGCCCCCTCCTTATGCACAGAGCACAAGTACGATGCAGCAAACACTGTGATAAAGTTTTATAGCGGTTGCTCATCGTGTTCCCTTTAATTTCTCTGTTTTACGAATTATGCTTTTTTTATATATTTATTTATTGGTCGACCAGCAAACTTGCTATACAGACCATTGTTAAATTATGGAATATCACATACAGAATATCTTGCTGAGGTTGGCTCTGAAGGCTCCTCTAAGTAATTTAAATTAATTAATTAATCATTGAATTATGCTTAACTTTTGGACACTAGTGTGTATGTATATATATATATATATATATATATATATATATATATATATATATATATATATATATATATATATATTTAACCTGGTAGAGATAAGGCCACCAGGCCTCTTCCCTTCTACCCAGGAATTACAACTACAACATTAAGAATACATGTTGGTTCCAGAATTAATACCCAACTTACTTGCACATCACTTTCACTAGACCCAACTTCCCATCACTGAACGAAGATTTTATTTTCAAAGTGACGTAAATGCAAAATTTATGATTTTTCATTTTTTCCCCTTTCATGAAATAGTTTATACATTCCCCCATCTTATAGCAAAAGTTTAAGTTTCAACATGTCTTATATCCCATGTTAACTCCAATGTGTATTATTTGCAATGTACAAAACTGAAGTTTTGATATAATATTACACAGAAACATGACTGCTTACAGCTGGTAGTGGATTAGTGTTGGGACTTATTTTGTATTTTATAGTGGTAAATCAAGGCCATGGCTAACTGAATCTCTTTTTTGATGGATGCAGTGCCCAGAACAAAAAATACATTATGCGAGCAATGCTTAGGAAAGTTGCTGATCAGTTTGTCATTACTGTGATGGAACATAGTTACTTGCTTGTAGATCACGGATTTGGAAGGGTCAAAAAAATGCTGCAGAAACCTGAAAGCGTCGTTTTGCTACTGAGTGCAACAATATTTTTGGAAATGTTGCCACTGTACAATAAGGTTCAAAAAGAATGGGCCGGTGACAAATATCTAAGTTCCAGAAACAGAACAGTGTGCATTCCCGTCTCCTTGAAGCTCCAGTTCACAAGATGACATAATTAAACCACGTAAATGTGCTGTATTTTGTTCTAAAATATGTTATAAACTAGAACGAAAGGTTGATTCTAGCTGCATTAGGGCTTCTAAAGAGTGAAATAGCAATAAAATTGATAAATACTAAATCTATCGAAACGGAGTACAACATTTATCGCAACAAAGACGAATGAGAAAGCTACGTAAAACGCCGGATTAAAGTATGAGCCATTGTAGTGTAGGTGGCTTAAGCATGTGTCTAAACAGATAGCATTGGTTGTAGTAGGTTCGAATCTCCGTTAGTCTTAATTTTTTTCATTACAAATTTACCATACCAAGTGGCGACATCGTCTAGAATTCGATGGAATGTTTAGTAAATAGCATAACTCGTCCTCTGGGCAACACTACTGTATGTTAATAAAACCATCTGCATTTATATCTGATTTATAATTTTTTTTAAATATATTTAACTACAACACTGAAACATGTTATCATTGTAAACAATAATTTAGTTCTATTTGTTTTAATAATGGCAATACTGAAGTGATACCGTTTACCATTCTTCAGTTCATATTGGAGTATACGTAGCTTTCTGTATGTTTTGTTTATCTATATTCTTCACAAGAAGCGTTGACAATGTTTGAAAGCCAAATTTCATAAATAATAAAAAAGTATAGCTATATGTTGTAATAATATATAACATATTATATTGATATTTCATATTCATCATACATATGTCCGATACTTGCAGCAGCTTAGGTTCTTGAAGCCCATTTTTGGGCTAGTCATGATATTGCAAAAATTAATTAGTGCCTACATACCGAATTAAACCATCGTCTTTTTATTTCGCTACATATTAAGATTATTTTACTGTGATATGTGTTGTAGTGTATTTTCGTCCAAAAACACCCGTGACACCTGCGAAAGTTTCACAACTTTCATAATGTAGGATCACTTCTTACAAATGTGTTATGACAAGGGACGAGAATCCCATTGCAATGGGACAGTCTTCACTCAGGGCAGTGACAGATAGATATATAGATAGATATTTGTCATCAACATTTATATTAGTTATGGTGTACCACACACACAGGGCAGTGATTAGGCCTATGTGGCTTGGTCTGGAACATTTATCAACGAACAAGTAGAAATAATATCATCAAAATCATCATTTTTACGACACGGATTAAGTCAAGATTGTTCCGGTTTCAAAGTGGTTTAATATTTGTCTGATCACCGTTTTCTTGGGCGTCCTATGTTGCTCCTTTCAACTGGTTTGTAATGAAGCAGTTTATATGGTATTCCAGATAGTTCTATTCATTCTATGTGTTCTCTCCATTTTACAGTAGTGTGCAAATTAATCCGAACACGACATATTTTTACATTTTCTGTCATTGTTGGCCTCACAGCTGCTCATACCACTTTAATTGACATCTGTAGTACGTGTAATTCTATTGTTGAAGGTCTGTCATTATTTTTTTTTATAATATGTGACATTTTGCCTGTCGTTTTGTACTTATAAGCATTTCAGTTGTGTTGAAGACTTAATACTGCAATCCTGTGTACATTCTGTCGTCTTCACAAATGGATACAACTCCACGAAAACGGTCTAAAATTATAACATTAGCAGAGCATTCTTCTATGACACAAAGGCAAATTGCTGCAGAATGTCACATCAGTTTGGCTACTATTAATTCGATCATAAAACGATACAGGGAGACTGGATCCATCACACCCCAGAAAAAAGGAAGCTGTGGCCGGAAAAGGAAGACTTCACCTGCAGATGATCGTTTAATTGTCAGGAAAAGTAAATTAAATCCTAGACTAACTGCTGTCGACTTAACCCGCGAGTTAATGGCTACCACTGGGGCGAATATTCACGTCACAACAGTGCGGCGTAGGCTTTTGGAAGCTGGACGAAGGGCTTGTAAGCCTATTAAGAAGCAACTGCTAACCCCTGTTATGTGCAAAAAACGCTTAATATGGGCAAAATTACATCAACACTGGACAGTGAATGACTGGAAGAATGTACTTTTTCCTGATGAGTCTCATTTCGAGGTCCACGGCCACCATGTTTCTTACGTATGGAAAGGATCCAAAAAAGTAACAGCAGCTCATCTCCAACAAGCACCCAAATACCCCCCTAAAGTAATGTTTTGGGGTTGTTTTACACATGAAGGGCCTGAAGAATTAATACCTATCAAGGGAATGATGAATTCTGACAAATATATTCACTTATTGGAAACCAGAATCGTCCCCCAGCTGCAAAAATCATTTCCGGATGGCAGAGGTGTGTTCCAACAAGACCTGGCACCATGCCACACGTCTCGAAAAACTACAGAATTCTTCAACAAGAAGAATATTCAGGTACTCCCCTGGCCAGGCAACTCACCCGACATCAACCCCATTGAGAACTTGTGGTCAATTTGCAAAAGAAGAATGCAAAAAATGGATTGTTCTACAAAGGAGAAGATGATTTCTGCCCTCATTGGTGTATGGTTTCACGATGAAGAAATGAAGAATATTTGTGGGAAATTAGTGGAATCCATGCCAAATCGTCTTAGAGCTGTTATTAGGAACAAGGGAGGCCACATAGATTACTGAGGTATGTCTTAGATCCTTTTTTTTATCCCGTTTGAGTGTTTTTACATAAGTAATTACGTCATTCGGATTAATTTGCACACTACTGTATTATTGTAGTCTTCTGTTTATTAAGATATATAATTGTAATTTCCCCCATGTTTAGCATGGCTATACTTAAATAAATAATACCACATATAATTATTAATTTTTGCGAAATATAAGAGCCTGCAAACTTACCATTATTATTATTGCTATTATTATTATTATTATTATTATTATTATTATTATTATTATTATTATAAAGGTCCTATGGTGAACACATAAAACTGACTATAAATTTTGTTTACTTATGTTTGATGTGCTACTGATTTTCGAGAAAGCAAATAAACTATTAATTTTGTATACAGGACAGATCATGTCTAATAACAGTCCACAAATGATGAGCTGTAATATGTTTGGAAGACTTACAAGGGCAAGTTCATTAACAAATTCCACTAACACTTAACATTAAAAATATAAATGGCCCGTTGTAGGCATTTACATGAAGATTTTTCTCCCTTGGGGCAGCATTAATGATTTGGTGATTCATCAGTGGACATTATGAAAATAAATTGCCCATATATTGACGTCCACATCTTCCTCAGACCATGATACACGTAGTCGTCACACAGTCCTCACACAACCACCATATAATCAACATCTAAGAAGGCACGTCTACACTGAGTAAGTCTATATAGATATTTTTATGCTGTTTTGGATAATATAACTAAAAGTTTGATTTATACATTCACTTCACTATATTACAATTTCAAATTGCTACTAGTACATAATAACCGCACACAAATATTTATTTTCGTAACTATTTCATTACTCAAATAACTGCACCGAATTTTGTCCTTCATTTAAATTCATATGATGCCAGTCAAATACTTGCTTCATCAATATCATTAGTAGTGATTCAATATCTGATCTTTTTCAGTTCATTCTGATAATTGACTTGCGCCATACCACACGTTCATTACAATTGCAGTATTGGACATCGACAATACATTGCCATGTAAGTTTCTTCCATTTAACATATCATACAAATCAAATGTTAAATCCATTAAAAATTGGGTCATCAACTTATTGAATTCAATTACTTCCAGATTTGAGGAACAGCATTACCGACAAAATCAAATATACATCATTAATCAACATCAAACAACCCAAAGTATAATACATTGGTATTTATAAAACCATATAAACTTGAAAAAAAAATATTCAAATAATTACGTGACACAAACCATGATACATACGTTTCTGAATGGTGGAAATATATATATTATTGTGAAACAGAAATAAAATATAATAAATGTAATTACTGTAAATTTTGCAACTCTTCACATTCATAATTTTTATCTTAGTTTTATATTTTATTATTTTTTTACCACTTTTAAATCATGTCATTTCATTATCTCATATGTGAAGACTTGCATATATATATATATATATATATGTATATGTAAATCAATTTTTGTAATCTATACATGTATTTTAAGTAAGTGACAATCAAGGCAGTCATACAGAATGTCTATGTGTATCACAGCAATGTTGGTTTTTAATATGTCTCATTTTGCATGCTACTAAGTATGTTTTGTATTTGTAGATATTATGTAGAGAACATTGATATTGCTGAAATGTACTTCGTATCTGATGATGTTGGCGTAGACCAACGAAAACGTTCATAGTCTTTTAAATATGTAATGTAAAGGTGTAGCACCTTAAACATATGCTGTGAAGTCAGTGACTGAAATAAATACTTTTAAGATCCCACATTCAAGTTTTTTCCTTTGTAGTAGACGCCACTCAAGTACGGAATGAAGATAAATTTATTGGTTGTGTGGATCACAAACTGGCTATGCAATTTATGGTATTTTATAGTGGAAAATCAGCTGATGTCCTCCACAGAAAATCCTGGCAATAACCACAGACCTAAAACTTACAGAAACAGTATATAGATATGCAAAGAACATAACTATGGACAACTACTTCACAAGTTTGTTTCTGGCAAAACAGTTATCAAAACATTGAGAGTAGTTGGTATTTTGTGAATGAATAAGTCTGGAATATCGTTAGAGTTTCTTACTAACAAAAAAAGAGAAGTACTTCCATCTGAATTGGCAATCAAGAATGATGCCACACTAGTTATCTACATACCCAAAATGAATAAAGCTGTTGTGTTGTTGAATACAATGCACCATAACAAAAGCACTGATTCTCAAACTCCAGAAAGCAACCAGAAATCATTCTATAGTATAGCAAAGCTAAAGGATGCGCTGACCTGATTGATCAAAAAGTTCGAAAAACACAACAGAAAGAATCACTAAAGATGGCCCCTGGGTTTGTATTACAACATGCTTGACATTGCCGCTTTGAATGCAGAAATACTATATTCTAAACAACACTCATTACCAAAGTGGAATGTCTCACAAGAGAAGACTCTTTCTGAAAGAAAGAACTTAACTTGGAACTTGTGAAACCAGGATGACTTAACCTATGCTACAGAAAGTCAACTTTCCACTAATTTAAAACCCTTTGCTGGAATTGCCAAGAGTGTACAATGTCATCCCAGAGAGAGAAAGAAGAAGTGAACAAGATGCTGTAGAACCTGCAATAAAAAAGAGACGTCACATTTCCCCTTCTAAAATCTGCCAGGAAACTACTATGCGATATGCAGGATTGAAGCAATTTATATAGAACATTCTAATTTTGTGTGTGACACGTAAAAATGACAGAGACAAACTTAATACTACACTGTTGCAGACACCCATTATAGACACAGAAATGGTAAGCTAATTCTGGAGGACGACCACTCCACGATTTCCGGACTTTTTTTTTCACTAACAACGATTTTATGCTCGACTTTCGAAAGGTAATACAACAAAAATTTCGGAAACACATAATTTCGACTGTAACCTAACATTACCTATCACAACCTAAACTAACCCTAACCTACCCAAGCTAAGCTAACCTCTAAGATCGCCACCAAGCAGTATCGACTACCAACGAACATAACATTACGCTACCGTCCAAAACTAGGTAAAAATTTACAAATTAAAAACATGTAAAACCATATTCTGCCTGCAACAATCTACTCATATAAATGATGGCAATTTAACACAGAATAATTATACATGTTCAGAACTTCTAAAATGCATGGAAAGACTCTCCTCCAGAATTAATCGCATTTCTGGAACCCTTCTTTCCAAAATAAGTCGCTATAAATGTTTTAGAACGTGAATTCCAATGTTAATTCAATATAGGTCCGGGAAACTCATATGTAAGAGTATAAAACTCCTTGGTACTTCGGTAGAAAACTTTTGTTAGTATGACGGACATCAATGACATCGAGGATCCGTGACAGGTTAGATTTGGCTTGTTCAGGCTTTTGGTATGCCCCGCATATACGTTTTTTGTTAGGCATACCAAAAGCCTGAACAAACCAGACCTAACCTGTCACTGATCCTCGATGATATCCGCCGTAGCCTACTGATCAACGTTTTCTACCGAATTATCAAATTATTGTATGTATCCCAGGGTTAAGTGTATGTTGTCGGGAGAGAGGTGCAAGTATTAATGATTTAGAAATTTTACCTTGCCTCTCAGAACGAATATTTACTGAGGTAACGATTCTCGAAACACCTATCAGGAAGGTAGGGAAACACCTATCCATACTCACCTACAGACCCAAATGCGTAGCTAGGTACTTATATGCAAGGCATACCAAGTCTAAACTACCAAATCTAAACCATCATTGACACTTGAACTTACGAAAACAAGCTTCCTATCCTTCTGCCTGCCAAAAACTTCTCGTAAGGCATACGATCCCACCTCTCCGCCGACGATCACCCTCACAGAAAATTTCCTCCCTTCTTTCGGTACGAAATTGACGTCGCCGCTCAATTTATCTTTTGTTTGCGGTACGTATGACTAGACTAGAAGCTAAGTAAGTTATATAAAATATACAGGCTACCTTTATTTGGTAATGTAATTGTAAAGAAATATTTGTAGTACAGTTGGCGAAATTCGCGAGAGGTTAGAATACATAACGGAAATATACACCTCTCTCTCTCTCTCTCTCTCTCTCAATTGGTGGAAACATAATCTTCGTCTCATTCTCGCAAAAAGTTACGTTGTTTTAGAAGTTCTTGCGCCCTTGCGATAACTTCCCTATGGCAATTGAATTCATTCGTAATCAAGCATTCACCCGTCATCCTTGGTTTTCATTTTCACACCGTTTTTCTTGCATTCCACAATATCTTCGTTGGTTACCAGTTCCACTAAAACAGGCTTTTCTTTATAATAACATTAAATCCTTCCTTTCATACTGTCAGCATGAATGAATATGCCGCCAGTTTCGCGGTTCATTTTCAATAAGCAGTGTTCCCAACTCAAAAAAAAATTCTTGCTAGTTGCTACTAAAAATACTTCCCTATTTTTTACCAAAATGGTTTGTTCTTGCACGTCTTTGGTTCCTTCAGCAGCTTATTACTGTTCGTGCAGCGATAAGTTCAAACTCTGACTACTTGCTGATTAAAGTCAGGCCATGGATATATATATATATATATATATATATATATATATATATATATATTCATCCATGGTCAGGCGTTCTTGCAGCAAATCAAACCATTTCCTGACGGTTTGAAAAATTTCCGGATCAAGTGTAAATCAATCTCAAACCACAGTGACGCATCCCATTGAGATAGTTGTGCTTAAAGGTGCATCTAGAGACATGGTTCACCTGTGGTTCAACTTTTTTTTTTGAACTTTACGCATTCAAGCAATGCATGTAAGATTGATATTTAATATATTTACGTAGCGAAGATGACGTTCAAAACGGCGCATCGTGTAGACACAAAATCTTCATGCATCTTAAATTGAACGCGCGATTTAAACTTGATTTTTATGTCTTTAAATATTCTTCCCAGATTGCATGGAAAATTGAACAGTGTAGCTGCAGCTTTAGTTTTATCCACTGGAATGGCACACACGTATTTTTTCATTAATATTTTATGTTTCCATCAGTAGCGGCCAGAGACCGAAGTCCTCTGCGAGGCCAGATGTAACTAGTTCAAGTGCCTCCGATAGAAAATGTTTATTCATGATATTCATTATCATTGTTATATTATTAATATCACTATTACTATTATTATTATTATTATTATTATTATTATTATTATTATTATTATTATTAATGGCAAATAATAATGTCACTCACCAAAATAAGTTGTTATGCTGTGAGTTTGTTTCAATGATTGTTTGAGTGTGATGAAGCAAACCATATTATGCTCAGCTGAAGTATATGTTGAAATTCCTGAAAATATTTTTCAGATCGCTGAAGCTCTCAATAGACACACTGTTCTTCCCAAAGACGTTATATAGTCCTTCCTTCCTATATCTCCTTTTTACTTTTTTTTTCCTTTGACAGCAACAAACAAGGTTTATTTTTATATCAGTTTGTTTTTCACCACATTCAATCGAAATCTTCGACAAACTTAATCGATTCTGAAGACCTGGAAATGGCGTGTTTATGGAAGCATGGAGGCAAACGATTCCGATTTGAAGTGCGAGTTGATTTTAATCAACATCCTGCTAGGAGAAGATTGAATACGGAACCAGTTATTAGGAAAAGGGTCATGTAACACTTCGGGGCCCTAGGAAAAATCCTGCGTGATGGATGCATTCCCCACTAACACACTAGTCTGAAATGTCGCAATAAGCTTTGTTACATCCGCTGTAATATCCGTGAAGTCATTCTAACGATGTCACAGACAGCTGGGATTCTTGTAAGGAGGTTCTTTTCATTCTCTACAGGTATCTCGTAGATAAGAGTTTTTACAGTCCACCGCTGTGGAGTAACAGCATGACTGACCGTGAACAAGCGGGTACGGGTTCAAATCCTATTTAGGACTAGTTACCTGGTTGAGGTTTTTCCGAGGTATTCCCTCAACTCATTAAGAGGAAATGCTGGGTAACTTTCGGAGTTGGACTCCGGATCCATTTCATTCAGAAGCTAGATAACCACAGCAGTCGATAAAATGTCGTAAAATAACCAATTAAATATAAACGATTTTTTGCATGGTTCCACAAGAAAAATCAAGTGGGTGAGAGAAGACGAACGAGCTGGCCAAAAAAAAAAGGTTCTTTTTCCTCTCCACTTTTCAGGAAATATCTTATTAAGTTATTCACGAGCACCGTTTGCAAACTTAGCTGGGGTCGCGTCATGTTGAACACACATGCGATAACCAAACCAAATGCAATATGTTCCAATACTTCGGAGAATATATATCTCAAAAACACTGCACACACCTGCATTTAAGCAGGGAAGAACAACATATGGACCAATTAGATACGTAACCATTCACTATGACCACTCACGTATTCACAGTAAATCTTACTTGATGGCTCCTCACAACTGTAGCGCAGGGATTCGCTTCAGTCCATATGTAACTCCTACTATTAAATATTCTATCTCTAGTGAAACTGACTTCATCCGTGTGAAGCGCATAAGAGGAAAGTGAAGGTCGATCATCCAGCGCTGCAATAACACTACGCGAGTTGAGAAGTCAGCAGAAATCAAGACAGGAACTTTCTGTAGATGGTACGGATGCAGCTGCTGTTCCCGTAGTACTTCACAAACAGTAGTGTTCAGGAGACACATTTCACGTTCTAGTGCTCAAGTGTTTGCTGAAGTCTCCTCGGGCACGCGATGAAGCACTGCTTTTTCGTTAGTCCATATAGTTGGTCTTCCTCGTCGGTAGTGGAATTGTGGCGAAATTGCCCTGTTTCACGTAACGCTGGAAAAGACTTGAAAACATGATATAAACTAGATGTTTCCTAAGTGGACATCTAGCCTCATACAATTTTTCTACTTCTCTTTGTTTCCATTTGCTTCATCGTAAACACACATCACGTTCCTGCAAGTTCCGCAGCTGCATACTACATTTCACTCAGATCGATCAACTGCACTCTCCAACATGTAAGAAGAGAATGCATTCTAAACACTCGTATGTTAGGATTAACCACACAGAATTACAAATCACACATATGCACAGTGCATTAATGGAGTTTACTTTCCCAACGCCTTCTAACGTACCGATATGGAATTAAAATTTGGAGCGAGTCTTAATAGGCGTCCACTTGTATGTAGGCAACAATTCCACAAGACTGTCCACAAATAGCATATATGCAGGGGCTCTTGTTTACTGTAAATGCGTAGTGCAGGCATGTCGGAAATCAGACTCTTAAGCCTTGGTTTCTCTGAACCGACGCATGCGACGTGCGAGATGCGAGGCCGCCGCTGCGAACCATCTTCGCAATGACGCTGCGAGGCTTGTGGTTTCTCAGGCTGCGAGATCGCGTGGATCAGTCGCTGAGCGCATGGTGGATCTCGTCACCTGTTTGCTAATGCTGAAAAAGGAAGATAATGATGAAGAGGAAAATGATCCTGATCCTGCATTCTTTTTGGTGAAGACAGTGATATCTTCAAGAATAGGAAAAGCGAGGGTGCTTACAATATTCTTGTAAACCGCCATCTGATTGATAGTGAAACAAAACTCAAAAGTTATTTTGGAATCTCAAGGGACCTCTTCTATAGAATTTTGTATTTAATTAACCCATTAAAGCCCAAATTATTTTTATTTAAAAAACTAAAAGAATGTATCTATTTCATAAAATTAATCAATAAGATGTCAAGAATATTATATTTTGTTTCTTCTGCCGTGCACCAAGTAGTTGAATATCACTCTGTCTATAAATAGACCGCTGGGCACTTATGATATCTGAGTATTCACTTGCTATAAAGTAAATATATTTTTTGTATATTTAATGTTTTATAACCAGAAACATTTACACCAATATAAATAATTTTTATAACGGTTTTAGTATTTAATGCAACAATACAATGCTGCGGCAATAATGAAACACACTTATTTTAGTAATGTCTGTCTTTACCGAGTGTGGTAAGGCTCAAAGCATCTTTGACAGAGAGTTTCATCACAGTTCTTGCGAAATTTTATTGGTCTGCATTTACACCATTCCATCCGGCAGTGTTTCTGAGAGGGTCGATTTGCCATGAAATGACCTCTATTATCAAACTTAATATCAAATTTCACTCCTCGGTGATGAAATGGGGCGCCTCATTCTCTTGCAGTTTTAAAACATCTTGAGATATTGAACAACCAAGTATCATCGGAATTCAAGTAGGTCCAGGGAGTCTCATCCATGTATTTCTCTGTACATAATCCAACCATGTACTATATCCATATCCAATTTTCTGACCATTCTTTTCCATGGATTGAAGTCGCATATTTGCCTGCTAACCAGTTATCATGCTCCAATCAACCCATGTACTTACTGTAGTTCTCTATGGTCTGTGGTCCATACCGTGGATTACGGTTAGCGCGTCTGGCCACGAAACCAGGTGGCCCAGATTCGATTCCGGGTCGGGGAAAGTTACCTGGTTAAGGTTTTTCCGAGGTTTTCCTTCAACCAAATATGAGCAAATGCTGGGTAAATGTCGGTGCTGGACCCCGGACTCATTTCACCCGCATTATCACCCTCATCTCATTCAAACGCTAAATAACCTAAGATATTGATAAAGCGTCGTAAAATAAACATAAATCTTCTGGCTGCGAAACGAATCACGTGGGAGGGCGTTGTAATATTTTCTATTTAGCTTTAATATTGCTGTATGATAGCTCAGCACACGTCAGGGAGATTTAAACTCGGTTGCTTGATGGGGACATATGAAAACTTCGACCGAGTTTAAACCTTCCTGAGATATGATTGCCGGGTTTTTTTTACACATTTTCTACAGATTAACGCTTCCCTATGCTATTCTACTACTAGATTTACGGTTATTTGCATCCAGTAGACACTATTTCCCTACTCCTCCATCATCATCATCATGATCACTATCCTCATCATTAATTATCTTGGATTAGGCCTTCTCGTCTGTTCCGCTTCAGACTGAACGCTGGTTAAAAGCTGGTCTCTCCACCGCTTCCGACCTTTCGGCTGAAAATTTCGAGTATTTGAAAATATCCTCAGAATAGGGCATTAGTCCCTCAATGAGTGAATTTCGTGGTGGGACTATTACCTTAAGGCCTCTAAACCTGCCTGCTTTTCTATCTAGGTATGACCTCACAGTCAGAGGATTCAAAGTTTGTGAGGGACGGACCTACGCTCTCATTCTCTCCCGTTTGTTATAACAATGAATAACAAGAATTTTGCTTCTACTTAAAACAATGTGTCCCTTATGGTTTTGTGTGCGCTGAACCTGAAAATGCATCTCTTTTCTTCGTATCACATAAGGGTTTTAAGAGATACTATGATTTCACTTTTCGATCAGCGTTGTCCTAGGAAACATCTGGCGCGGGTTGGAGGTTGTAAACCAAAACTAAAGCTAATGCATTTTATGAGATTATAACTTATTTCCGGTTTCTTATGGTTGTTGGCATTTTGTTTTGTACTCCTAATAAATAAACAGATATTGGTCCCTTTTATTCAATAAATTTCAGGACAGTTCAACATGAGGTATACGCAATGAATAAACAAGGGTGTGGTTTTCAGTATTTAAAAGAAAAGTTTACCCGTTACAGTGAAGGCAAATTAAAAGAGGGCATTTTCATCGGTCTACAAATTCACAAAGTTATGGCTGACTCTTTGCTTGAGGAAAAACTTTCCGTTACAGGAAAAATGGCATGACGCGCTTTCAAAGATGTATGCTGAAATTTCCTTGGAAATTCTATGGCAGACAACTACATAGAACTTGTTGTGGAAGCCATGTCACGTGCATATGAGAAAATGGGGTGTAATATGTCTCTCAAAATACCCTTTTTACATTCTCATTTGGATTTCTTTTCTCCCAACCTTGGAGCGGCAAGCGACGAGCATGGGAAAAGAGTTAATCTAGAAATATCTGAAATGGAAAGACGAAATAAAGGAAGATCATCATCCAGGATGTTTGGAACTATTGTTGGTTCGTTGTAAAAGACAGTATCGGTTCTAGTTATAAACAGAAGTGATCCAGAAAATTCGTTTAACGTAAGTTTAAATTCCGAAATTGTTCTCAATATATGCATGAAATATTTTTATTGTTCTGTTTTAAACTATATAACATCATGTTTGTATCCAGTTCGCATTTTTCAAGTATTATGAGAAGTTTTCAATCCCAAGTGAGTTGTCATTTTATCAGAAGCAGTGAAAAATTAAAAATAAGAAGTTTTTAATAAAAATTTCAATTCATTTTCCGCGGTAAATGGTACGTGATGGGGCAATTTGTATTTTAAATTCATATTTAGGGTACACATATTAGTAATATTCACCTATTTTTGTTTCGGAGGAAGAGAAAAAGTAAATATTTGTTGTTCAGTGTAACCACAGATCAGACTGCCCCGGGGACCACGACGTGGACGTGAATGGAGGTTTTCCCTACTCAACATATCTAAATTATAATAATATTGTTTTCCTATATACTTCATTATTTTCTTCATTTATCTGTTTATGTGAACTCTCATATTGATCTTCAACTTCTCACACTCCTTTTTTCACCTATGACGAAGATAAAACCATTCTACGAAACGCTGTGAATTCATTCACAATTAAGCAATGTAAAAATAATCCAATCTACATCTCTCCTATACAACCCACCATTGTTTCTTCCCTCTAGATGGAAAGCTGTTTGCTGAAGCCTCGCAGTGCGCGCCTCGCACAAATTCGGCCGGACGAATCTGTCCGAGGCGACGCAGAGAGACCTCTCTGCGACGCTGCGCAGACTGCGCATCTCGCAGCTGTAGAAACCACTCACTATCTCTAGTGTAGTCCGGATTTGTGCGAGGCGGGCCTCGCACTTCGCACCTCGCATGCGTTGGTTCAGAAAAACCAATGCCGGCGCTGCGTACCATTTTCGCAATGACGCTGAGAAGCTTGTGGTTTCTCATGCTGCGAGTTCGCGTGAATCAGTTGCTGAGCGCTTGTTATGTCAATGAATTTCGCCGTCTTGCTACTTTTGAAAGAATAAGCCAAAATTATCTTGCATTGTTAGTGGAGAAGACAGTGATATCTTCATTAGACTATTTGTCAACGCTATATGTATCTAATTCTAATATTTTTCTTGTGACGAAATTGGATATAGATAAACTGAAGAACGAAGAGAAAGAAGAAAATTTGAAGCAAGTTTTCAAGAGAAAGCCACTAAATTTGAATCCACACCTGAAAATAATAATGAGTACTGGACTCGTTTTAAAAAGCTGTAAACCAGGGATGTCGAAGCGCCTGCATTGTGTGCTCTCAAGAACCTGCAAAACATTTCCTTAAGAGCGATGATTGCACTTTATCTTGCTGAAAAGTGGACCTTGTTGGATTTGTAATGCTTGTAGTATGAGCACGTAATAAAGGCGATTTAACATCCCTGTTGTAAACAGATAACAGATTGGTTGGGTCACTGGCTGAGAAGAAGCTACCTACTGAAAGATGCATTGGAAGGAATTGTGAACGGGAAAAGAAGTTCGGAGCAGAAATAATTATCAGATGATACACAACGTAAGATATTTGAAACGTATGTGGAGACTAAGAAGGCATAAAATATGGAAGATTGAATAATGCTAGATTTGCAGTGAAAGATCTGCCGTTGGGACGAACACTGTCAGTGAATTAATACGGTTTTACTGCTACATGCACAGTATTTGCGATCAGTAGACTGTCTTTTTCTACTCTACCTAGGCTATCTAATTTCAATTTTTTTCTAGATACGTCAGTATTTTCTTCATATATCCGTTCTTGTGAACCCCCATGTTCGTTTTTCATCTCTAACGTATTTTATATTCCGCTCTTTGCAATCTATCGTTGGTTAGTCAAGTAGAACAGGTGTCTGTAACGACTCCGACGAGTAGGCCACCCTTCTTACCTCTTATTTTCTCACCTGAATAGGAAGATAGAACCAATCATCGAAAAGTTGTGAATTCCTTTAATTTAAGGGGTGAAAAAATGTGAATTTACAACTTTTCTTTACCACCCACCATTGTTTCTTCCCTCTAGAACCAAAGCTACTTGCTGAGGCCTCGCAGTGCGCGCTTCGCACAAATCCGGCCGCGCGATTCGGTCCGAGACGACGCTGCGAGGCCTCTCTGCGAACCTCCGCAGATCGCGCACCTCGCAGCCATAGAAATCACTCACTATCTCTCATGTAGTCCAGATTTGTGCATTATTATTTGCTTTGACCATTGGTGCACAAATGTTGAAGAAAATATTATACTCCCAATTAATTACATGCAGTAGGACATTTTTAAGTTTTTACACTGAAGTTATTTCTTTTCGGTATGTCAATATAAATTAATGTTAATATTAATAAATAGAAATTAATCTTAGAATTTAAATCCACATATAGTTTATTTGAAAACGTTGAGAGCAAGTATTGAAAAGTTGGGAGCGTTACTCAAAGAAATTAAAAGTGCAGTTCACAAGCTGTGAAGCGACGATATTCCTTTGTCAGATTTAAAGATTTATTAATATAAGTATATTGAATTAATATTGTGACGTGAGATGGAAAATTTGTCATTATATATTTTTCCAGAAAATTTTTCCGCCTTGCAAATAGTTGTTTTCTTCTCTCCTTACAACCTCAAGAGCCTCACATGTATTCCTCACTATATTCTCATCACTTACCAGTTTATGAAAGTCGTAAGTCGTCTAAAGCTAGGTTTACACGGCGACAGTTTAGAGCGAGAGAAGGTCTAAAGCATACCTGCACAAACAGCGCTAAACGAGTTGTGTTTACATCTCGCAGAATCGGAGAGGAAGATGCGTCAGAATTAAGGTTATATATAACCTTACGTCAGAATGGCATAGACTTGCTATAGGTAGAGGAGAGGGAAACGACCACTCAGCTATCTAGTGGAGTGCAATGCGTATTCTCAGTAACTGTTTCACTTTGCTTACCTACTGCTACAGTACAGTATGAAGGAATCAAAAAGACGTAAAAGTGGTGATCAGGCAAATTCTTTCAATGTTGCATGGGAAAATGCTTATTTTTTCATAGCTGCTGGAGTAAATACTCAGTGCTTTATCTGCCACAGCATTTTGAAAGGTAGAAAGAAACGTAACATAATGCGTCATTACGAGTCCAGACATAAAGATACTAAAGATATTAATCTTCAACAATTTAAATATCTCTCTTCAGGGAAAAGGCCAACTCAGTGTTGATATGTTGAATAAATTACGGGATTTCAGTCGTAAACTTACACTTTTCGTAAGTCAGTTTCGGGAAGGTAATAAGGCTTACTTTCGAACGATAGAAACTGCTCCTGATGAAGCTATGTTAAACGATTATGTGCAAATATTAATTGAAATTCAAAATGAATTTAATTCTACGTTCCAAGATCTTGTTTTAATGTCCACACCTGTGGAGTAACGGTTAACGCGTCTAGCCGCGAAACCAGGTGGCCAGGGTTCGATTTCCGGTCGGGACAAGTTACCTGGTTGAGGTTTTTCCGGGTTTTCCTCTCAACCCTGTATAAGCAAACGTTGAGTAACTTTCGGTGTTGGACCCCGGACTCATTTCACCGGCATTATCACCTTCTTCTCATTCAGACGCTAAATAACATAAGCTGTTGATAAAGCGTCGTAAAATAACCTACTAATGCCCACGTGCATCAACGTCGGTTAGTGTAACCATCGGTTAAAATTGTGACCTAATCCCCGATTAAGCATTTTTACGGTGAATCGACCTCGGTTACGACTTAAATAGGAAGTTAACCACAGTAATCTCTAACCGGCCAAATATGAGCGGTTAAAGGAGATAACCAGCGATTAGTAGAGCAAGTAAAGCAAAATGGCGGCCATAACCACAGGTGATTATTTCGAAGACGATTATTATTGTGCAGTACTTGAATTACTTGGATAGAGCATGAGCGTGAAGGTTCTTTAGTGGAAAGAGAGAATTCTTGCGAGCAATTAGGTGACAGAAAATTTCAGGAGGGATTTCGTTTATCAAAATCTACAAATGGATCAATTGAAATAACACAAGAACAATCATATTTCTCCTACGGATCGGCTGCTTATATTACGATTCTATGTAACTATTATTTTCTGTATTTTAAGAGGGAATACTCGAATACCCGTATCTCTTTCTCTATGTCACTGGCTGAACAAAGAGAGGTTATGGATGGATCTTAGGATAATGCACAATTCCCTGGTGTAGTCCAAGATCGTACACACATTCCTACCAATTTTCTGCATCCTCTTCCTTTATGGATATTCCATCTTTTTTATATAATAGGCCTACATTTAAATCTAGTAATTAAGTCTATCGATACTTCGACCTAACATTGGGATATAATCATTTTTGGATTCAATTTTCCATTTTGTACGATTTTAACCTAAAAGTACTGAAAAACAAAGAAATGGAACTCACAAGTATAACAGCGCCCAAAGGCAAACAAATGCAACGCGAAAATGTAGGATACGTTCATTTCGATGTAGAACATAGTGAGCGCAGTCGTTTTTAGACGTTGACTATTATCTTTGCAGCGGTATGGATGCTTTCCTTTAGTCATTTTGTAGAAACAATGTACCATCATAGACTTTACTCTGGTTAAATGAGGTGTCAGCTAGCCATGTTTTAGTAATCGGTGATTATGAATGGTGCACATAAATTACATTTTAACCACAGCTACTGTTTAACCATCGTTTCGTAATCTATGATTACTGCGTTTTTAATCAATGTTGATGCACTTCGCCATAAAAGTCTTGTCTTATTTGGAAAGAAGTTTAAAGTTATCATAATAAATTCCTTCAACACCAGTTGAAACAATGTCACATAAGTTACAGCTGGGCCTGGTTGGCGCAGTTGGTATAGCGCTGGCCTTCTATGCCCGAGGTTGCGGGTTCGATTCCGGGCCAGGTCGATTGCATTTAAGTGTGCTCATATAACCTCGGCAGTTGTGAGGGTCGTTAAATAAAACATAACATTTAACGATTTACAGCTCGGACTTATTGATCTTCAATGTGAACTAAGGACTAAAGATCGTTTGAATAATACTATTAGCCTGGTTGAGTTTTACAAGACTAAACATTAGCAATAACATCCACGACTACACAGGCTGTCTGTGAAAATGATTGCTATGTTTGGCTCAACATTTATATTTGTGAGCAACTGTTTTCTATAATCAATATTAATAAAGGCAGGCATCGAACATCTGTAACTGATGTTTCATTACGATCAGTAAGCTACTGTTCCTTTCAGCTGCCAACAGTACAAAACCCCGTTTTCATGTAGGCCCCTACTGATAAATAAAAATATAAGAAAATGATATTGTACATTTAAGTAGGTATAAAATTTCTATTATTTTTGTAAAATAAATATTTCTGTATTAATTAATAAGTCCAAGATAGTTTTGCAAACACTGAACGGGAATTCATTTAATGAACCTCGTAATAGTACTTCCTTTTGTGTATATTTTGTACGAGATCACCACTTCTTCCAGTCCACCCTTATACAGAGCGCAGCTAACACCTGCATTCCGCTCATGAGCTGTGAGCCGGCTCGGAGAGCGCAAACCTTGTGCAGGCCTGGTCTAAAGTATCAGGAGAGCTATCTAACGGAGTGTTTACACGGTGACAGAATATAGCTTCTCTAAACCCATTAGCGAGCTCTCATGAGATTTATATAACTCTAAACTCTAATGTTACGCTCCGGACCGTTTACATGGTGCAGACAGTTTAGAGTGAGAGAAAGTGTTGAGAGCAGCTTGGTCAGTGCGTTTACAACTATGGCTCTCAGCGCAGCACTGTTAGTCCTAATGCTTAAGCAGCCCAGCCCACCCAAGACCAACACTGCTTGACGCGGCCGCTTCCTAGCCCATCACGCTGGGTTTCGCAGCCCAACTTAGCCCACCGCACTGCTCAGTGCGGTGACGTCATCCCACCAGTTGATTGCATTCTACTGTTTTCCTGCTTGCGCGCATTAGTTGTGCTTTCGCTTGGCGTGTGGCATAAGCATACAGGACACAGTACAAAATTAAAATATTTTCCACTGCTGTCGAACACAGATTTAAAAACTGTCCCTACGGTACTTGTTGAAATTTTCATCCGACTTTGTATTTTTAAACTTTCTAGCAGCGATTTTCTCCTTCACTACTTTTTCTCTAGAGAGATTGTATTTTAAGAAGTATGCTTTTACAGCCGGTGTCTTTGATGAAGTTTTTCCGGGCTGCTATTACACTATCAAAGTTTTTTGTAAAGATTTTTTATAAAATATATATTATACAATATATGATAGTGTAATGGGTTTTCTTTTGTAAAAGTTCCTTTGATAAAAGATCTTTTATTAAATGTAAGTGCAGCTTGTTATCTTTGATAAAAGATTTCTATACCTTGAAACAAATATGGCGGAACGCAAGAGATTGTTGATACCACAAAAATTCTGATATCGGAGTATGAAGGAAATGAAATGTAAATAAATAATTTTTATAATATAATATTAATATTATTTGGGCGAATCCGGAAATGCATATAGTGTGTTAGTTGGGAGGCCGGAGGGAAAAAGATCTTTGGGGAGGCCGAGACATAGAAGGGAGGATAATATTAAAATGGATTTGAGGAAGGTGGGATATGATGATAGAGACTGGATTAATCTTGCACAGGATAGGGACGGATGGCGGGGTTATGTAGGGCGGCAATAAACCTGCGGATTCGTTAAAAGCCAGTTTTAAGTAAATAATATTTTATGATAATTTGTATAACTTTTCAAGTCCTCTCATTGTAGGTCTTTCAATAAGTTCTGATGTAGGGTAAACATTGGTAATTTCGTGATAATTTCATGAAAACTAATTTAAAATGCAAATGTGTAAATATGTCCTTATTCCGATTTTTTTTTATCTAAAAGACGATAACTTGCTGTACAAATCTGGAGACATAAAAGATTGGATACGTTCTTGAATATGTTCCAAAAACCACTTTTACAACTTAAGCTGAAAGGTTGGTTATTTAGTGATAACCTTGGTAATTTCGTGATATTGCATTGATAATTTCGTGAGAGGTAGAAGAATTGTGGAAAAATTCATTAAAGTCAAATGAAATTCTCATTTATTGTTACAAGACTTCAAACATAGTAATTCCGTCTAATATTCGTAGCAAGAAAACATAGAAATACATATCAACACATAATAAGAATGAAACCAAAGTAAAAATTGAAACTGAAAAGGGATCTTCTTTGCCCTGAAAGGGTGAACACTTTTATTACGGACTTTACTGTAGCCTATATTACTAGGGTAACTCCAAAAGTAATGCGTAACGTTTGTTTAAAAATTATATTTTTATCCTACAGCTTTGCTATTTTCACAGAATGTAGATGCATCCTTAAGGAAAAAAAAAATGTCACTTTTCCTCATAATCCCCGACCCTTTCAACTGCCTTACGTAACCTAGGAACGAGGGCCTGTAGACCAGCACGGTAAAAGTCTGGACCAACACGTCTGAGCCACTCTTTAGCAGCGTGCACAAGGGAGTCATCTTCTAACCTCGTTCCGCGAAGGGAACCCTCAGTTCACCAAAGACATGGTAATCGCACGGTGCCAGTTCAGGACTGTAAGGCGGATGTTTCAGTGTTGTCCATCCGAATTTTCTGATCTGGTCTGTGGTCTTGTCACTGACATATGGAGGTGCGTTGTCGTGCAATAGCAGAACATCCTGCTTCTCCCGATGTCGTCGAACACGACTCAGTCTAACTTGAAGTTTCTTGAGAGTTGCAACATACCCGTCAGAATTAATGGTGGTTCCGTGTGGAATGAT